>NC_056725.1:1026936288-1026946288 GCF_019279795.1 Protopterus annectens
ATATATATATATATATATATATATATATATATATATATATATATATATATATATATATATATATATATATATGTACACATATGTACACATATATACACATATAGCTACACTTGTGTGTGCAGGCATGCAGGGGCAATAATTAGGAAACACAAGAAAGTATATCTCATGTTTCACACAACCCGTTTATGGAAATTTTTTGCCCTTTGCCTCCTATCAAGTTTACTTGCATATATGATCCTGAGTGCCATTTCAAACATAGAATGTATTAGGTGCTGTGAGCAAAATTGCCCATGTATATCACATGTTATATTGATATATGACTTTGTACAGAATGGGAAATGCATGGTATACTTACTCTTTCTCTAAGGCACATAGTGCCTTTGTGTGGATACCTGTTATTCATGAAGTATTATTCAATGTGCATTTTCATTATGATTGTAAGTGTAGCAGATCTGATGGTAACATCTGAGTACTGCTAAAAGTGATGGCACTATATTGGTTTCTGACTATAAATGGTATCTTTTTTACTCCAGCATTTTATGTCTCCTAAGCTTGACACTATGAAACAAAAGCTATTATTGGCATAAATTCATTTTTTGAAATATAGACATAAAGGGTCAATTTGTTTTGCTGTGTGTTTGGCAGACTGAATCTTTAGGAAGAGCGGGTCTGTTTTATTGAACTGCTTGTTCATTGCAGGCTCCTGGTTTGTTTTGGGGGTTGCTACACAGTTAGGGGATGGATTTTGCAGTTCTCCCCATTATTTTTCAATCTTGGACTTTGTATATATTATTAGCAGAGGGTGTGGGGGTTTTAGCTCCTCACATGGGAGTGCATAGAGGTTGCCCCCCTGCATAAAATGTTTCTTTTTTTCAATTTATCGAGTGTCGACCATTTGTGGTTGATGTAGTGATGCTAATGTAGTGAGTTAGTGATCAGCAAAGAAATACACAAAAGCATCACATTTTCCTGCTTGTGATCAGTGCTTGGAGAATCATTAAAACACCTCCATACCTACAGGCTATTCTTCATGCTCTGATGTCTGTATGTTTTGTACTAATGAAAAACCTTTCCACCTGTAGCAACATCTGGAAGGTTAGAAAAAAGTTTATGGAAGGAAGCAAAGCTCTCTCTACATCCAGGAACACTGAAGAATGATAAAGAACTAAGTTATTCAACCGAGTATGGAACATCAGGAATAGGGCACCTGGAGAGGCAAGGAGGAAAGGGATACCCATGTATGCAATCAGACAGCCAAATCTGCCTTAGAGAGCAATGAGGTGCTGATGTCAGACAGCTTCAGCCTCACAATATCAAGAAAAACTAATACAAATTTACATTCTAAAACAAAGAACAATCCTAGATATCTCAAAACAGCTATGCTATCTCCTGCCTAAATACTGTTGGTCCAGTAGTAAGTATAGATATGTTATTGTTTTAAATAAACATATATACTTTTTAATTTTTTTTTTAATATTATATGAAAATATTATGTGCTTTATAGTAGTGTCCAAGATGTCTAAAGCTATGAATTCTGTATTTTTGTATGAAGTTAAGCGTCCTCTGATTTAGTATATTGGTTTTTAGACTATGTGATTTATTTAGTTAGTCACTATGTACTTGATGAAGCAGTAATGACATTTTATAGGATTTAATACATTGTTTATGGATAATAGTGTCTGTTATACTGCTGTAAACACAAATGGGCATACATTTGTAGGAAGTGTCCTTAGATTCACATATGTTTAGGGTATGTAGGCTATTTGGATGGATAATATTAGTTGAAAATCCCCAAATTTATATGCTATGGGGGCAAGGATGTAACAAGCATATAGCTTTTACCTAGCTATTCACTTAGTTGCTATAGAATGCACGCATGTAACGTGATGATATCATTCGGCTAGTATATCTGCGAGGAACTAATGGAGTGAAAGCTTAAGTATACACAAAAAATGGAGATAAGCTGCAAATGGAAGTTTGGAACTTACTATTTCAGTTAGTTATCTGGATTCTGATATAAACATTAGCCGGATGATACGATCATGTACATTACTAGGTATAGACTATATTATACTTTATTTCTTTGAGATAGGAAGGAATGTGAAGCTGATTTATTTAATACGGTCCTCGCTTATGCGAAGGATTTGTAAATTGTTCTATTAGAAATATAAAATCTTGTTTTATTGTTACAAAGTTCTTATTTTATTGGAACTCTAATTTATATAAGTTGACTTAGGTAATACATTGACACATTCAACTATATTACTTTATAGTAATATATGGGTGAGGAACATATGCGATCTGCAATTCAAATGTGAAGTGTGTGCCCGATTGTTTATAAATTGAGTTATATGGTAACGTTTACTATTGCAAATGCTATAAATGTGAGGGCACTCTAACAAACAAGTGACCTGCAACCTAAATGTGAAATGTGTGCTCGACTGTTTCTAAACTGTGTTTTTAAACTGAGTTTTATAGTAAACTTTTGTTATTGTGGTGCTATATAGGAGAAGGCAGTCTGATTAATAGACTGTTGTTATTTAAAATAGCACAAGGTAACAATTAATGACGTTTGCTAATTAGGAGGCGTTTATGCTGTGTAATGATTTGTTGAAGGAAAGGTTTGAATTTAATGACTGGGAGCTAATTTACATATAAATCTGTTGGGTCTTTTATGATTCTTTGTTTGTATATGGTCTGATAAAGCCACGATTTGTGGTGAACCTAGAAATAAATGTGTTTTTGATTTTTATTGGATGGTATATCAAGTCGTGCTTCAGTGTACCGTTGCTGGTTTTTGCTGTTTTGCTTGTCTATTACAATGGGACCTGTTTACCTGCTGGGAAATACTCTGTTTTGAATCCTAGATATCTATTTATGAGATGTGACATATTTTTTTATTGAATTTTTTTTTTTTTTTTAAGAAATATTAGCAAATAGTGAAGGAACCAATAGAAGTGGAAAGATGTCAGATCCAGAGAAGGTAATTATCTTTCCAGTCTGCCATATAGGAAAGAAAATTTTGAATATATTCAAAGTAAAAAAACAAATAACTTTGGAATTTTTGTATGGGAACTTTAAAACAGCTGGTTTAAATAATTAGTTTGAAGTGTAAACTATTTTAATTACATGATTTTCATTGTTGGGAGTTTTAAGTGAATGTCTGTATTTTTCTTGGCCTGGTTTTGTGATGTTTTCAGCAGGCTGAGAAATTCTGTTATAGGATAAAACCAATGGAGGCTTGCCCTTGACCTGTTTGCTTGTTTTTGTTGACCTGTTGGATGCTAAGAAAGAAAAATGATATAAAGTGGGTGTTTGCACCCAGGAAGAAAGTTGCTGTTATTTGTTTAGCTTTAATTCTAGTTATGCAAGGCTTTGTGTGCATGCTGAGGGTTGGTATTTCATTCAGATCTTAATTAATGTGTGTTTGAATGAAGGGCCACTTATCTTTTGTATGTTCTTAGAGCCCTGAGCTGTGAGAGCCACTTCAGAATCTGGAATCTGCTTGATAATTATGTTTCTGAAGTCCTTCAATCTGCAGAATATCTTAAAACTAAATTACACGTGCGTGCGTGCACAAACACACACACACACACACACACACACACACACACACACACACACACACACACACACACACACACACACAAGAAATGGTGTAGTGTATTCAGAAGTATATGTATGCTAACATACTTTTTAATCTAATGCAGTCAGCTCTTGTGTACTGAGAAATGATCAAATTCAAGTGATTCTGTACAGAAAAAAATTCTATATGACAGAGTGATAGCATTTATTTTAATGGCAATATCTTTATGCATTAAAGAAGGCCCTGTGTCTGGTAATTTGTAGCTTACATGATTGTTTTATAATGCACATGCCTGTCTTGCTAAATGGAAATTTCAGTGCCATCTAGACCAAAGGCTCTTTTATCAGAATTAACTTATGCATTTAGACTTTCCTGTTATTATAGATGTTGTTGCAGTTCTTAGTTACTGGGGAAAGTATAGATGCATAGATGTTTGTGGTAGAGAATGACCACATGCCTTATCTGTGCTGCTAATTCATAACTGAATAAGCTACAGGTCCCATTTACCTGACAGCTTATCTTTAAACTCTAACCCCTCAGGTTATTGTATGTTATGTTTGTCTCATGCATTCTTTTTTTTCTACTGAGTCTGTGGTTAATCACCACAGCTCTGTTATGCATTTAAGCAGGTAAGATCTGACTGTGACATGGACAGCTTCCAAGCAGTCATCATGGGATTCTTTGGAATGTTCACCGTATTGATCCCCTGCACATGACAAATAGAGAACTATTCCACCACAAAAGGAAAACACTGACTCTTTTCTTGAGATTAAAGTCAGGAACAGCTGTCTCTTGACAGTTAGGTGCCTGGTTTCCCTTTCACCTAGGAAGCACCACAAAGGTAATTTTAAATAAATATGCAAACATCCAAAACAGTACAAACCATGAGCATACTATTGCATTAACAACTCAACAGGGAAAAATACTCTGGCCCTTGCCTAGGAATTGAACCCAGAAATCTCTGCATTCCATGTGGCTATCACTGGAATAACAAGGAGTATATATATATATATATATATATATATATATATATATATATATATATGTAATATCTAACTATATATGGCTCTAGTGATCCAGGTCAAATCAACTAAATGACAACAATGCTGATATTGATATGTTAATATCATCAATGCTAATATTGACAATTTAATGTCATCAGTGTCAATATCAATACACTTCTGTGCATGCTGCAAGGATTAAGCTCACACCATGCAATTTAAAAAAAAATTGCAGGAGGCAACCCCCCCTGCACCCCCATGTTGGGGGTTGTGCCCCATCTCCTCTGCTAAGTATAAATGTAAATTTCAGCCATTGAACTTTTGAACCCAAAGTGCTGCAAATCTTTTTTTTACCTTCATCTAAGCTATTTTCTATATTCTGTATGACCTGCAGCTAAAGGATCTGATAAGCATTATGGTGAACAGAAAAATCAGACTGCCAAAGGAGTGACCAGATCAGTAAAATTAGCTCTAAGTATTGAAGCAAAGAGATAGCAGATGGATGCCTCAGGCCCTATTACCCAAAAGGAATTATCTGGGTGTACCATAACTATTTCTAAGGCAGACCAATGCACTACATGTGGGAGTGCTTGACAGATTATTATTATTATTATTTTGACTGCACACATGGTTAGCTCAGGGTTGAATATGACCTCCCAACTGTCCAGATTTTCAAAGAATGAATAGATTTTTGCTTCTTATTTTTGGTTTGTTGTTCATAAAATTTGTAGTTTTAATTCCTAAATGATTTGCCAGAAGTCACTAAATAATAAGTTTCAGACTTCATAACCTTCATAAAAATGCATGTTAAAGTAACTGTCTCAACTGTCTCAATTTATACAACAGCAATTTTTAGTACTGTTTATATGTGCCACCAATATATTTGGCCTTGTTCAGATTTACTGCATTAACAGGTTGAGAGGTACATGCAAATAAATTGCTTTATAGAATTAGGCATAGCCAACCTCTCAACTGTCCCCAATTTTGGCTCAAAATGTTGCTCTTCCCCTAATAATCCCTCCAAAATAGCAATTTTGGAAGAAAACATGGAGGGTTTACAATTAAGAAATAACTGTAATAATCAAAGTTATAGATTACTTGAAATACATGTAGATTCTTTTATTTTGTCAGCTGCTCAAGGTAGCAGTACTAATATTAAAGTGTCCCTTCTTTGACAGGTAGCAGCTGTATTGTGTGTCTATTTTATATTTTTGCATCACATTTTTGGTCCATTTTTCATAAAATTGTGTTTTTGGCAAATTAGTGACAAATCACTAAAGACTGAAGTTAGAAAATGACAGACATTTGAGTTTCAGATTTTATACCCTTCAGAAAATTCATACTAATGCAAGACCTATTCTATTATATTTCTAAGTTTATTAGAGCAATATTTAAAATTGTCCTTATTGTTGTGCCTTGTCCCACTTCTGTGTATGGCTTTGTCCAGATTTCTTGCTCTTGAGGTTGAGAGGTATGACAAATGTGTCAGGGCCATCACAGTCAGCCAGAGAGATTTCAAATTGTGATATGCTTGTTGCACCCCCCCCATGTAGTGACTCTGGATGTGTCCAAGCAAGGCAAGGAGTAGTTGTATCTACCTTGGATGGGGAGGACACACTGCATAAGTACTACAGTGGCTTTTCATCTGTCCTTGATTTTGCAGAATGGTCTGTTTTTGTACTGTTGATTTATGCTTATTACTCAAAGTGCCTGTTGCTCTGTGTTTAAGTAGCAATGCTTTAATAACCATAAGGTAAGCTTGTCTGACATCGTAAGATGCAAGTAAGCTTTAATAAGCATACCGTTAAAGAATTGCCAACATTGAAAGCCTTTCTGTTGTTGCCATGCAGAGAATACTTGACTAGATAATGTATAAGCCTTGGGTATTAAAGGACAGGATTCCATTATTTTAAAAAGCTCATTACACTTGTTGGAGACTTCCAGTCATCTCTACAGACTTTACGTAAACTAAACAGAATGCCAATCATGTGTGGTCCATAACCTGTACAGTAATCCTTTAAGCAATGTATCTTGAGCTTGTTTCTTGTTTGCTTTTCATTTTTACTTTTATCATGTTTTCCCATGAAACAAGTTGTCAGGCAGCAGGTCTTTTTGGATAAGAAACATTTTTACAAGTGGGGGCATCACATAGATTTCTACTTTCAGCATGTTGCTTGGTACTTTAATAAAGCTGAATATATTATTAGAACTGCAGTGCAAGGAGAAGTGGTTTGAGTTGAGTGCTTCTGGTTTTCCTTATACTTGATTTTGACTGGCATTCCAGTAATGTATTTAAAAGTAATTTATTTTTTCATGCCTCACAACCTTTTGTTTCCATCTAGATATTAAGTAAGCTGTCATGCAGCCAATGCATTGAAATATTTTTATTCTTCTACACTTATTTTTGTCTTGATTGGACTTTCATAATGATGGTTTGCCACCCAGGGCAGCGTATTTAATTAAAATTAGTTTTTTGTGGTTTTGTGCATAGCTCCTCCCCTTTGTGGTTGACCACACCCCTTCCCTTTGACCCCACCCATTCAGCGTCTCCTGCAGCCCCCCTGTGATTTGAAGTCACCAGCCGCCACTGAACATGTCCATGGGGATTAGTGTAAATAAAACATGAAGAAGAGGTCAGTTTAAGATATCATTTCTAGGTATGGCAAATGTACTCAGAGGACCTACTCTTAAAAATTAAATGGAAAATGTACAATGTGAACTCTGCATAACCCTTGCAGATAGATGACACAAAATATAAATATGTGTGTGTGTGTGTTTTTAGGAGTGTGGAGTGGCAGAATCTCTTCCACTAATTAGTATGGTCCCTGTTAACACAATACTGAATGCCATTCTTGAAGAATTGGTAAGCGAACGAGGTTTCAAGACTTGCAGATGTCAGAACAGAACATTTTTTGCTGAAGTCCAATGTTATGCAGAACAATGCAGGCAACCAGTGTGCAAGATGTTGATTTTCAAGTTAAGACTTACCAATACTGAATTTTAGCTTCTGTTGCTTGTAACATAATAAGATGATTTTAAGATACCTGCATAGTTTTCTGCACCACAGAACAGACTAACTAATCACTTCTTACAATAGAATGGAGGCAGAGGTTTTGGTTCTGATTAGTAACTTTGAAACTGGTTAATTCATATTTTGTTTGGCCAAAAAAAGTTTCCATGTAAGAGCATTATAAATTTAAAATAAATGAGTATGCTATTCAGAGGGACATTTTATCTGTTTTGTTTGTCTTCATATTAACAATTAGCCAAGGGATGATGAATTTTCATGGCTCCTATTACAGCAAAGGTAGTATGCTGTATATTTTCACTACAAACACTATAGAAGTCTTCAGTGAAAATATTTAAAAAAATCATATTGGCAAGTACTTTGTGAAATTAAACATAAAGTAAGCCAAATACATTAGACTCATTAATACACAAGAAGAAAACATTTTAAGAATTTTTTTTAAAATTCCTACGTCTTATTTTATCTATTTTTTTAAATTACATTGAAAGCATTCACAGACGTCTAGTCAGAGACCACTATGAATGCAGTTTGATTATTCACATAAAGGATTACCTTTTGCATCTGTGATGCATAATGTCACACTAAATCAGAAGACTATGACTTTTATTTAACAGTGCACTTTCTGCACCAATACCGAACTAAAACATCATTAAACAAATGGGACATAAAACACTACAACACAAGTAAGATGTGACTAGGATATTTATTATAATGCTTGAAATGTGGTTCAACTATGAATCTTCAGCTTCATGAATGCCAGCAAACCAAAATGCTGAAAAATAACGCCTGAAACACAAAAGACAAAAACATAAACTTTAAGCATTTTTTCAAGGAGAAAACCCTCTGCACTCCAATGTGGAAAGTAACCCCGTACCCCACCCCACAGAAATCATATACCATGGTCGCACTAATTGAAAAAAGGGAGAACTCTCCCATAAGAAGTGAATCACTGCCTCTGCACAGTTAGAAATCACACTAGCAGTAATTTCCAATGGAGAACATGTTGCAAAAATGGTACATATTGACATTTTGAGACACTGTATTGCTGAATCTTTGCAGTTTTAACTTGCATCCATTGAATACATGGGGGCCTGGAGTATATGTAAGAATGAACTTCATGTGAATGGCACAGCCATCAAACTGAGTTGCCATACCTCACAATACAGACATTTCATTTATTCAACTCTAAATGCCCTTATATTCCACTTACCTTCTCCCCATCCATTTCCGGGATGCAGTTTTTGACTTTTTGTTGTAGACGTATAACTTTAGTATTGTTTTTTGGTTTTCTGAATGTTCTAAACTGCAGAAGTCAAGCAGCTGTTTTGCTTCAGTATAGGAAGGCATTTTTCTGAGGTAAGGTTTGTGAATATCTACAGTTACTCTACATGTATTGAAATTTGTGTTGTTATATTACTGTATTTTGAAATGTTAGTATATCTGATATTAAGTGAGATTTTATACTTATTTGTCAAGCATTGTTGTCGGCTGATTTTCTTTTTGCTTTTTAAGCATAATTTTCTTAGTTATTCTTGTTTTAACCTTTTCATTGATGTGTTTATATATTTTGAGTTTGATGTAAATAGAAGTTATAATGTTGGTTGATTGGCAATATATTTGGCATGTTTGTTTACGTTTTTTTGTATGTTTGAGTTTACTGTTTTTTTCCCTTGATGTAAATGGATGAAATTATATCATTTATATCATTTATCTTAGCATTTTAGTGTAATTGAGTTACATTTTGGGGTTGTTTTTGAGACAGGGCAGTACTTATGCTGACTGTTTTATACACACACACACACACACACACACACACACACACACACACACACACACACACACACACACACACATATATATATATATATATATATATATATATATATAGAGAGAGAGAGAGTGCTGCGAAACATTGTGCTGTATAACCATCAAATTGCCTCCATTGTCATCTTAGGACATGTCAAAGTACAGAAATGGTTCAATTTAACCTCAGCTGCTCCCATTATAATATGTCAGAAAGTAGATGTGGCTTGGTTTGTTTGTTTGCTTTTGCTAGGGTGATGTAATCAGCCTATGTATGTGTTCCTGATAATGTAACCAACCTCTAAATCTTTTTAACATTTGTACTTTGTACTAGATATGTGTTTTAATGCATTCCTTCCAAAGGATCAAGTTCAGGACATTTGATTGTATATATCTATATTTATAGCTATAGCTATATCTATATCTCTATATCTCTATATTTATTTCTAGCTCTATCTATCTGTCTATCTATCTATCTATCTATCTATCTATCTATCTATCTATCTATGTCTATCTATCTATCTATCTATCTATCTATCTATCTATCTATCTATCTATGAGAGATTTTAGTGTGGTTGAGTT
>NC_056725.1:1026951288-1026968788 GCF_019279795.1 Protopterus annectens
TAGAGGCATTTGTTTTACGTGAGAGATCAGCAACCAGGTAAAACTTTTGTAGTTTATAGTACTGACCTGATAAACAAAGCTAAAACATGTTAGTTTGGTGATTTAAAAGATGAGTTGATAAAGGACAAGCTTGTGTATGCTATTAATAGTGCTTCATTGAGAAAGATTTTGTTTCATGACATAGATTTAATGCTAAGCAAAGCTATTGAGATCTGTCAAATCCATGAAGTTACAGAAAGGTGCACAAGTTTGCTTGCAAGTGATAAGAGCATGGTGTCAGCAGGCCACAGAGCAAATGTAGACAGCATGCAACACATGGTTATCAGAAGCAGGTCTAAGCACTTGGCACCTGCCACCCCTGCAGACTGTCCAGGTAAAACCCATATTTTTCCAGCAAGTTCTAAGAAAAGAACATGCTCAGTGCAGTACAAGGGTGAGTCAGCAAAACCCAAATCCAGCTTTACTGTTAACTGTTGTAATTGTGGTGCCAGTCATGAGTTTAAAAGAGAAAATTGCTTAGCAAGTGTAAAAAAATGGAATAATTTTCAAAAGTTTTGCAAATTAAGTAAACCTCACACAGTTATAAAGAAGGGTCACTCAAAAAATCAAATTGATCCTATAGAGAGCTGCAGTTCTACTTTCTATGTAGATGGTGTGTCAGTGATTGGTGAAAAGGGTGATGCAGTGAATTTGTTGGCAAAGAATGAAGTGTTTTGTACTGTCCAGATCAATGGTAAATCCACTGAGCTCAAAGTAGACACTGGCTCAAAGTATAATGTTATGTCAGCAGACACATTTTCTAGGGTGAGAACTGGTGAAAAACTCCATGTGGCTAGTTGTGCAAAACTTGTTGTTTATGGAGGTGAAAAAATTCAAACCAAAGGCTTAGTAGTGCTTTCATGTTATTTGGCCAGAAACTGTTACAGCTTGTTACTCTATGTAGTCCAAAGACCTGTGCAGTCATTACTGGGTCGCAGAGAAAGTTTGAGAATTAATTTGCTTTCCATTACCAAAGAATTTCATCATATAAGCACATATCCTAGTTCCAATATTACTGAAGCTATTTTCTCAGAGTATGCTGATGTTTTTGATGACAGGTTGGGCAAACTTCAAGTTGTGTATTCTATGAAGTTAGACCCAGATGTCAGTCCAGTGGTCAGACAGGCAAGAAAAGTTCTGATAGCTATGCAGGATGAAGTTAAAGTTCAGGTGGATAAAATGGTGCAGCAAGGTGTAATTAGTTCAATTACAGATCCAACTGAATGGCTGTCATCCATGGTAGCAGCCCACAAAAAAGGCACAGATGAAATCAGAATATGTATTGACCCAAGAGATTTGAACAAAGCATTAAAAAGACTGCATCATCTAATGTATACAATCGAGGAAGTCACAGCCCTAATATCAAATGCCACTGTTTTTCTGTCTTGGATACACAAGGTTCATTTTGGCAAGTGATGTTTGATCGCAAATCCTCATTATTGACTACTTTCAGTACCTCATTTGGCAGATATAGATTCTTCAAAATGCCATTTGGAATAAATTCTGAAAGTGGTCTTTCAATGTGCAATGGAGCAAATGTTTTCAGGTTATCCTTGTGCCATAATAGTAGATGATTTATTGGTTGGGTGCAATGGTGAAGCAGAGCATGACAGAAACTTTAAGAAAGTTCTAGACAGAACATGTGAAGTCAACTTAAAGCTCAATCCTCTGAAGTGCAAATTCAGACTACCACAAATTACATATATATATATATATATATATATATATATATATATATATATATATGTCATTTATTTACTAGCACTGGCTTGTGACCAGACCCGTCCGAGCAAGTAGCCATTCTTGACATACCAGCACCAGATAATGTTCAAGCTCTACAATATTTTCTTGGTATGGTCAACTATTTAGGTAAGTTTATACCAGACTTCAGTGAGTTGACAGCACCTTTGTGAGAGCTGATGCACAAAGTTGTTATATGGTCATGGTTGGAACAGTACCAGAGAGCATTTGAAGACCTTAAGCAGAAAACTGCCACCCCACCTACCTTAAGATATTATGATGTCAGTAAACCAGTCACTCTTTCCTGTGATGCTTCAAAATTTTGTATTGGCGCAGTTATCCTTCAGAAGGGCAGACCTGTAGCCTATGCATCTAAAACTCTTACCCAAACTGAAATGCAGTATGCTCAAATTGAGAAAGACCTTTTGGCTATAGTATTTGCATGTTCAAAGTTTCATGATTATATCTATGGTTTAGCTATTCAGATTGAAACTGATCACCAACCTCTAGTCACTATTTTAAATACGCCTATGATTTCAGCTCCAGTGAGATTACAAAGAATGATGCTCAAATTGCAAAAGTGCAACTTCAAAATGGTTTGTACAAAAGGCAAAATTCTTTATCTGGCTGATACCTTATCCTGATCACCCAGAAATACAATGGAACAGCTTCAGGCAGAGAATTTTGACTTTGATGTCAGGGAAGTTTTCTACCATGAGACTTGTTGAGCTGAGAGATCATACAAAGACTTATCCAATTTTGCAAAAGCTCAACCACTACATTAATGTTGGATGGCCATCATAGCAATCTAGTGTATCACCTGAAATGCAAACTTATTTTCCTTACAGAGATGAGATGTTGATGGAAGATGGCATTATTTTCAAAAGTCTTAAAATTATTGTTCCTGCTTCCTTACAACTTGAATATATCCAGGTTTTGCATCCTGGTCGCCCAGGTTCTGCATTTACCAAAATAAGGGCGAGAGGACTAGTACTTTGGCCTTCTCTGGTAAATGACATTGATACATTTCTTTCTTCTTGTTCGGTATACAATAGTACTAATCCACATTTGCAAAAAGAACCACTTCAGCTAAGTCAAGTTCCTGAACTACCTTAGTCAACAGTAGCCATTGATATATTCGAGTGGCACCATCAGCATTACTTAGTGTTGGTAGACTCTTATTCGAATTGGTTTGAGATTTGAGATTGATTTACTACCTAATCTAATGTCCACTGCTGTTATCACCAAGTTGAAACATCATTTCTCAGTCCATGGTAGTCCACACAAAGTTATTTCTGACAATGGTACCCAATTTACCAGTCAGTTGTTTCAGAATTCTGGAAAAGAATGGGACTTTGTGCATGTCACTAGTAGTCCTGAATATCCACAGTCAAATGGGCTAGCTGAACGTGCAGTACAGAGTGCACAGCAATTATTGGAGAAGTCAAAGCGTGATAATACCAATGTCTTTTTGAATTTAATAAACCACAAACAGTGGTCTGAGTGCCCAAAATTAAAACTAGTAAACCTGGAATAAGGCATTGTGCTGCTGTGAGTTCATTTGCTGTGCTGTGCTGCTGTGATTTTGTTTGCTGTGGATTTATTTGCGCTTGTGTCCATTAAAGAAGTTGTCCGTTTGATGAGCTCTTTTTGAATTTACTCAGTCTCAGAAACATACCCTGTGATGATATACTTGGCTTGACTGCTCAGAGACTTCTATCTAGGCAAACCAGAACAACATTGCCTATCAGTTCCAGTTTGATGAGGCCAAAAGCTAAGAACAACAGAACAATTAGAACCCAACTATTCAGAAAGCTTTCTTTCCAGCAGTCCAGTTATGATAAATCAAGCAGATTTCTTTGTCCATTTAAAGAAGGAGAGACAGTGAGGATACAAACAGCTAAAAGTTTCCACCAGATTGGCAAGTAACAGGCATATGTGCTGTGCCAAGATCCTACTCCGTAGAATTTGTGGGTGTGGAGTACAGGAGAAATCGCAGACATCTTCTTCCTGTATCAGAATTGGTATTGCAGCATTGTTCATGTGATACAGTCTCTAGATCTCAGAGCAAACCAGACAATGTTCCTGTTGCAGAATGTGTCTTACGTTCTACTTTCATTCCTGATGATGTTGCTGATGTCCCCAAAGTTGAACATTCAGCAGAGATAGTCCCAGTTGCTAGACCTAATTCTAATTTCTATGTCACACGATTTGGTCACATTTCCAGACCTAGTGTGAAATACACAGGAACCTGGACATAATTGTCTATATGTATTTAGTTCTGTATAATTGCATGACAAAGAATTATTTGTATCAATTGCATGTCAATTAGTGTTGTCAATATTGCATGACTGATTTCTCAAAGAGGGAGGATGTAGACTAGCACAAAAGACATATGGATGCATAGAAGCAGGAAACTTTAATTTCAGATATTATTGACTGACTGTAATTGTCCATAACATACAGGGGCCATGCTCAAGCCAAGAGGAGTGTAGAATAGTGTGTGTATGCACGTGTGTGTGTGTGTGTGTGTGTGTGTGTGTGTGTGTGTGTGTGTGTGTGTGTGTGTGTGTGTGGTACCTTTAAGAAATGTTTCAAGGTCAGCAAGTGCATATAAATAGCAAGCATGTGCTAGCTTCAGTGCCATTTTGAGAATGCAGCCAGAGAGTGAGCATGTATGAGTGTAATAGTTAGTTTGTCTATACGTTTATCTAAGTTAAAGTTATTAAGCCTCAATCCTGATGTGTTTATACATATTAAAGCTGCTTGAGCAGAACCCATGAAGACTCTTCTAGTTTATCCTGACTGGACGAGTGACAGGGGCACAGTAGGCTACACTTGGGAGTCTTTTTAGAGTTTACTTTAATCCACTTAAAAAGATAATAGAGCAGCAGATCTTTACTGAACAATAAAAAGAATGAAACTGTAATTTCTGGCATTATTGAATGATTGTAATAATTTATTTACAAGGTGCAATTACAAATCACGGACATTCTGTAAACTCAGACAAAGTTAAGAAGTATGGCTGTGTGTGTGTGTGTGTGTGTGTGTGTGTGTGTGTGTGTGTGTGTGTGTGTGTGTGTGTATTTGTGTGTGTATTTGTGTGTGTGTGTCTGTGGGATGGGGATGAGGGAGTTGCTAGTCTTAAAGCAATGTATCGTGTACCATTGGTGATTACTGCAAGGGCAGCAGAAAAGGTCCTGTTAGTACTTATGATAATCAATGAATGTTTCAGACACATGCAAATTAGTCAGTAATGAAGTTTTTCCTCATTGTGTCTAATGTGTTTCTAAATCATTATTCACTCAGTCATGCTAAAGGCTCTTTTTCTACGGCATTTCTGCTCATGGATAGACTTGTTTTCTGAATCCTGTCTATATTATGCTGAGATAACTGTTCTGTGATGGTGAACTCAATTTCATGGTTTTTAAGCTTTGTTAGTTATAACAAATAGTCATACATATCAGCAATTTTGATTTCTGCAGAGGTATACCAGAGTTCACAACTATCTTTTGATTTAGGTGGACCATGTGAATTTATTATGCAGAATATTTATGCATAGCCAGTATTTTAGTAAGCTGCCAGAATAGTTAGGCCTCACACAGTGACCATTTTAAACGTAATACATTTTGAGGTCAAAATAAAATGTCACATAACTAGTCTGATAAGCTACAAAAATTGCTGTGAAGAGTTGCTATCAGAATTCTCAGTGTTATAGTACAGTTATGAGCTATAAAAGAGCTAGCATAATTCTCGTTTCAATTATGTAGGAGTTAATAACTACATGTATATTCTACATGGATTATCCTTTAAATATGTTATATTTGACGGCTATGTCATGCAGTGCAACATACTTGCTGAGAACACCTTGTTATATGCCACTGAGATTAATACCTGTGAGAAATGTAAGCTTATGCAAGTCTTGGAAATGAGACTCACTGCGACTTAAGCATCACCTCAGTTTGTGCTCAGGCCTGTAAGAACATATATCAAGGTTATTTCTCCTAACATTGCCTCATAGAACAAGTCTAGTATACAAAAGAGTCAGACATATACCCAAAGCCAAATCTCACAACTCCTACTACAATACATTTATGGTGTCAGCACATAGTAGGACTTTCTAACATTCTTGTTAGCAAAGAAAAAGTATGTTCAGTGAGAATTTGTCTTCTCTTTGAATGGCACCCACCAACCAAAAACAAAATAAAGTTTGACTTTCAATATGTGGCTAAAAACATGGCTCCGTAAGCAGGGCTGCAGTGCCTATTGCTCTGACCCTAGATGTAATGACCGATGTGACTGTTTTGCAGTAGATGGAGCACGTTACACCGGGGAGTGTAAGTATTGAATAGGAAACTATGGCTCCATTGTATCTTCAGACTTAAGCAAAAACTGCAGCAGATCAGTTGAAATTCAACATAATAGTGTTCACCATAGAACAACATGCACATCTCCTGCAAAGCACAACAGTTTCCTCAGCAGTCTTTTGCAACTAAAAATAGAAACTAATAACATCATCATGGGATATTTCAGTCATTCCTACTTTAGCTGGGATACCTACCACATTAGTAGCAAAACACTCACAGTTATTACTGGATTTTGTCAATTAAAAAACTGACACTGTTCATAATCCCAGGCATTTTACTAGCTCAGCAGGCAAATCTGTAAAATACACAAACAAATGCTATATGGTGCTACTCACTTCTTAGTAACTGTGCCTTTAAGAAGACTTAAGGTGGTTGCTATGAACCCTTAGGATCTGATACACCATAAAAGCTACTGTATATAGCATATTTATGTATTTTTGATAATCTGGAATACCCAGTATGCCCTTATCACATGGTCAGTATTTACACAGGAAGTCAACCATTTCCCCCTCCTCTCCAAAATTAAGTAGTTTAACATCTTGGTAATCTCTTAAGCCAATAGTAGAGGGAGATGGTGCAAGATGTCCCCAATCTAAACATCCTTCATAGAGTTCATTTTTGTATTGGTTTATAGGTTAATTAAGAATATTCAGTAACACTGAGAAGTTGTAACTTGAGTTTTCCTTTCCTGCAGCAACAAGAACTGGGTAATCATGTTTGTTGTTTCCCCTCTGGAAAAGAAGAACTAAGCCAAACACAAAACAGGTAGATGTTCATCATGCAAGCCATAATATGTTTTAGACCCTACATGTTCTAATAAAAAACTCCTTAGAACAGACAAGTGCTGGAAGTTTGGCACCAGGCTAAAGGTATAGCTAGACACAAGAGAGATACAGAATCATGTCTTAACAACTGTAGAACAGTCTGTCTTATCTACATTGTGAGTAAACTTATGGACCAAGAAATACTCAGACTCACACTGAACATACTGTTAACCAGATGCTTCTAGTGAGGTGGCTAGGAAGATGCCTGCCTAAATTTTGAGTGCTGTCCTAGTGGTGCACCCAAACTTCGCAGGCAATAAGACTGACTGTCTGCTAACTTGCTAAGCTGAATTTTTTTATGCCAAATGCTTGTAGACTATAGTACATGCAGTTAGACAACATCTCTGAAGAAAAATAATTTAGTTGTTACTTCTTGTTCTGACAATGTGGTAGGAGATCCTCAATCAGATGGCGTACCAGAGTAAGAGAAAATGGGAATGTAAGATGTTGGGTTGAATCCCAAAGCCCAAAGAAATCATTCCTGAATGATGATTTTATAGTGGTTAGTGAAAGTGAAGTCCCACATGTCAGGTTATATGAAGGCTAAATGGAAGCGGCCAAAGGAGATGGAACATGTGAGATGTCTAGATTATGATGCAAGATTAGCCGTAGAGGGTTGATTAGAAATTTTGGATCAGTGATTCTAGATCCTCTTTGATCATATGGATTAAATAAATCACTGACTATCTTAAAATTTCAGAATATTGTACCATTTGGAAGAATATATGATTAAATGGTAATCCAAAGCCATGAAAAAACAAAAATTTGCTAAGCATTTTGGAAGGCTAATTTAAGAAATGGAGTTCCTAGTCAATGAATCTACTTCTAATAGAGGCCACTGGGACCACTAAATCTATGCCCACTGCTATATTTTTCTTGAGACTCCTTCTGCTAAAGTTGGTTACTTTTGGCCAGGGTGATAATTTTTATCTTTTTATAGACTCCAGGCAAAAGCTACAGATATCAAAACAATGGGGTTTGGGTTGGCCTTGACTTTACATTTCTGTTTTGTCCTGCTCTGCAGGTGTATTTATTTAAGATCAGAGGCAGATTTTTCTGAAAATTTTATTCTCAGGGGGAGATAAGAGTTATACATTCCAGGAGGTCACCAGCCAATTAGAATGAGCTGCCAAGTAAGCGAAGAAGTGAGAAAAACTGAATGAGTGGATTTCTGAAAATGAGTGTGGCTGAAAATCCAGAAGAGATTTATCAAAACAAACAAGTCAGCATTAGTTATACCATTCACCAAAGTAAGAAATTGAGTGACTGCAAATGTTTCTAAAGTATGCCATGTTTATTTCTGATGGGGATCCCTTGAGTCTGCTTTTCCTAGATTTATCCCATTCATTTTCTTTCAGCTCCATTTTCCACATACTTTTATCAGACTGCAGGATATGCAGTGCAGGGTCTCTGAAAGCTTTGTTTATTGATATACACCATGATTGCCTTATCCAAATAAATGTGCTTAGTGGATCTATGCTAGAATACTTCTATAAGTCTTCGCTTTTCATTCAGTACGTGAGGCAAACATTCATTATTCTTTGATTATCAGCATGTAGCTCATGGGCAGTCATTATGAAACCCCAAATGAAAAGGTGTTGAGGGACCATATCACTGACCACAAATGCCCAAAATATCAAAATAATCAATTTGTAAGTCTTTTTGCAGGCAGGCCAAGCCCCCTGCACCCCCAATAATTTATGTATACAAAGTTTATGATTTCAGAAACACAAAAAAAGGGGGAAATCTTCCAAAACAAATGACTCAGTGCCAACACACATTTAAGAACTGCATTGGCCATGATTTCATATGAAAACAGCCATACAAATTTTGCATTTTGGTGTTTTGTGATTCAGGCATTTGACACCTGGGAATGTAATATTGACCACCTGTAGATTTAGGGTGTGGAGACTGTGCTCCTTTCTTTAACTGTTATATTTTAAAGATGGTTATGATATTTTTTCATAAATACATTTGTTTTTGTTAATTTGTAGTACTTAGTGGTGAGATATAGTTGCTGCAGTGTGCAGTAGAGCTGCTTGCAGAATGAATGTTATCAGAGTAGAATGACTTGGATGTGACTTTTAATAATGACAGCTGTCCATGTAGTCTGCTGGGTGGGGAAATATCCTACCTTTTTTCCAGCTCCTAACTAACTATGAAGTAAGGCTTTGCAAGTGTGATCATCAGCTCCCTATTGAAATATTGGGGCTTGCAATGGTGAGTCCAAGCACACCAAAAAAGGTAGAAAATGAAGAGAATGAAGAAGAGCAAATATTAAACATTAAACATTGTTCATCTGCTTTAAACTGCTTTTTTTTGGGGGGGGGCTTGCTGCAGGGTGTGGGTACTCCCATTGGCATCTCCAAACGTATATATATATATATATATATATATATATATATATATATATATATATATATATATATTCCAAGAAACTGCAATATCAGACTCGATATATATGAGTCCAGATTTTTGGCCCCTCAGTTTCCACATTATAAGAGTCGGCATTCTGAGTCCTGACCATTCAAATGGTTGCCATGTCCATCAGTACCTCGCTATGTAATGTTTCAGTAATCTTGACTTAAGCCTAAATACATGGTCAAAAATAATAGAAGGGCATCTGTGATTTTTTTTTTGGTATATTTTATCATTCTCTTAACATAGTAATGGGATGCTGGATGGTTTCATGAGAGTGCTGAATGACTGGGTCAAGTAACATTTTGGTATTCATTTATGTATTACATTGTGCTATTACTTCATGCTTTACTGCATCCTGCTTCTTGGGGGTAATAAGGCTTTTGGGATGCTTGCATTGTTCCCATTTTTTTCACAGTAAGTAAGTGTAACATCATTTATTTACTTATTTGCATTTGTCAGTTTGGGTAGAGCAGTAATCCACAAGAAATGTCAAAGAAAGAACAGGAACTAGGCAAAGGTCCTCTATACATAAAACAGCACTATTTTTCAAAAGACTAAAGAGGACCGACCGCAGCTTAAACTTCTTCTTCTTCTTCTTCTTTCGGCTTTTCCCGGTTAGGGGTCGCCACAGTGGATCACCTTGTCCACTCATGATTGTCAGTGGAGTTTTATGGTGTTGAGTTGCCAACCCAGCGCCCAACCTTCCACAGAAGGCACGCCCACGCACACACTCACACCTAGGCAGCTTAAACTAAAACAGCTTTAATAAAACAAACAAAAAAAGGAGAGTAAGTGCTTTCACAACTTCCCAGTCGCTTCTTAAGACTCAAATCTTGAGTCGTGAAAGCACTTACTCTCCTTTTTTGTGTTTTATTAAAGCTGTTTTAGTTTAAGCCATGGTTAGTCCTCTTTGGTCTTTTGAAAAGTAATCCACAAGATCAGACCAGGGGCATTGTCTGGTTTAGTGAGCTACTCAGAATCAATAAATCATAAGATGACGCATAATTTAATAGTATCACATTACATTTTATCTAATTGATTATATAACCTGTTACGTCACTAAATTGATGTCGCATTTTCCTTGTCACGGTTAGATATATAATCTATAATGCCATCTGCAGACAGTACTAAGCTTTTGTGTTTTTCTTCTCATCTGTATCTTGACACTTCTGAGAATCTTATGTTTTTGCTCTTTTTAATTTCTCCAAATCTTTTGGGTTTCTAATACCATGATGAGAATGGACCCCATTCCTAAGTCAAAGTACATTTAAACATTTTAAGTTCATGAAATTAGTATTGTTTCAATCTTTGATGTCAACCAAAAGTGCATTTTGTCTATTAAATCAAGCAACTCTTAGCTCATTTTCTTCCAAACTGAGGGCACATACCTTGTTTTCCATTTCTTGCAGGCATTGTATAGAAAGCTCAATAACATCTTCTTGTGGCACATTCTCTTCAATTTCATCCTGTGCCACCTGTTGCTCTGTCATATGAGAACTCACTGGCTTATCACTCCTCAACATTGACTGCATCAGAGTTTCCACAGGTTCCTGTTCCTTCCCTTGCTGTCTAGCTTCAAGTGAACATTTATACTGGTTGCCTGTGGAAGGCTGCAAAATATCTTCATATGGCACCTGACTAATTGCTTCCTGTTCCACTGGTTTCCCCATAATTTGGATATCCATTACTCTATCCTGGCTATTTTGAAATAGTGCGCCATCATGCTGTTCAATAGGTAACCATTAAAAATGCTGGATTCTTCCATGTTACTTTGTAAAGACATATACCTGGGATTGCTTTAAGTAAGAGTACAAAATAAATGACTTGGTATCTGTATGAGAAGGCTAGGGTGAGGTACATGTTAGCAATGATTAACAGAAAAACAGTAGTGCCAAGGAGATGGTGTGGAGTAAACTAATGGATTCAATATGTCAAATTCCATAAAGGAATAACTTTGGAGAACAGTGGAAAGGTGGAAAGAATCAGACAACATTAATGATGAACAATGGAAGCTGGTGACTTTTGTGAGGAGTGAGAGAAGGCCATCTCAAAGGGCCTGGCAATATCACAGGCAAAGTAGTGGCAGTAATGATGGGAATGGACATACAGGTGGACTAACCAGGACAGATTAACATGCTACCTTGAGGTCAACAGCTACTAAGCAGTAGAGTAGTACAGAACTTATGGCAGAAATAAGTATTTTGTCAAGGTCACCAGCAAAAGTTAATGTTTATTTGGGAAAATAGACTTGAAGGCTAAGGCCCAGGGACTGAACTGCAGAAATGTCGCTAGCTATTCTGTCAGCTGCTGCAATTTATGTTCTGACCCCAAATACAATTCACAAATGAATGCTGGTAAAATGTTGGTAGTGCCCTGAAGTACTGAAGACTGACTGGCATATTCAGATTGTGCCCCCTAACACTTTGTGCCCATGACACCCATTCCCTTTGCACCACCCTAGTTACACCTCATGCTTTACTGGATAACAAATTGGGCAAAAACTGATGTGATGGAAATTTGATGCTATAGTTTGTCAAGTCTGTATACGAATCAAATGACTGAAAACATTGTTTTTTCCAGAAAACAACTTTTTTCAATCATTAGATAACCACAACTCTAAAACATATTTTTTATGAAATGAACTGATCTTTTTAGGTGTGGCATGTTCGAAACATACTTTAGTGTGATATCCTTCCTCGTATCTCTTTCAAAGTAATACATTTTTGGGTACAGCATTTGTTAAAACATGAGTTATCCAGCCATGCTTCAGAAAATGACACTATACATCTTTTGGAAGCATGGTGAACAGGCTAGTATGTGATGTATAAGGCCTACAAAGGAGATCACATGTGCAAGTAAACATAATACACACAAGAGTTATACTGTGACACAGTAATTTTCTGTGATAGCTCAGACAGATGGTAAGCAAGAGGGTGTTTTGTTGGACGGAATTCAAATCTGAGATAAGAAATGTGGTATTTTTCATTTTCTCTGTATGAGTAAAACACACGCACATGCACACACACATACACACACACACACACACACACACACACACACACACACACACATACACACAGGCACACATGGGCACATGGGCACACAGGCACACACACACACACACACACACACACACACACACACACACACACACACACACACACACACACACACACACACACACACACACACATTTATTTCATAGGCTCATTTACAAAATAATGCATGCCTGATGAGTTTGACATGCCACAGTGTTCCAGTTAATATCTAGCTCAATGAGAAATGTAGTTTAGTTTGCATATGTTCATCTCAAATTGATATGACTGTTTATTTTTCTATTTTAGTGATTTTCTCTGTTTATTTTGAGTGAGAGGTCTGAATAGAACCACAATTATTCTTTCTTTTTTCTTTCCTTTTTTTTTCGTTACAGTGAGTTAGAACCCTAGTGTAAATATTTTTCTGCAACAAACATAATGTCATGTGTGAACTGTGAGAATGAAAGACAGCAGTATAGGATTGAACTAATTCGCGGATTATTACCTAATCTAATAGGCTGTACTACCTCACCTAATAGGCTGTGCTACCAGCCTGACTAATATGTGATTACATCTTTAGAATTTTACCCTTAATTCACTAAGTAAATTACATGTTGCAGTAATTCTGTGTAGTGGACATCTTACCACATTCGACTTATTCTATTATGGGCAAGCTTGTCCCATTTACTGCATGGAATAAATATGCATTTTAGGGTTGGCACGCTCTTGTGTTCTGTCAGTGTACAAGTCAAAGGAAAGGTGTAATCTCTTTCTACAGTACAGTAACAAATGCTTCCCTGAGTCATCTCTTCTCAGATGCTGTAATCAGAGCTGCAGGCTATAAACTAATCTGGGTGCTGGAAGGGATTATTGTGCCTGGTCAGCTCCAATTATTGAAATGAGCTGAGCGAAGACTGTTTTGCTGATCATTCGAATAAGGAGGCAGATTGGGAAAGGACATAGAGTGCTGTCTGCTATGACTACTAAAGACAGATCATGAGTTCAGGCTACTTCTTCATACCCTGTATAATTACCATGCTTGGATGGTACCAGGGCACTACTCAGACAGCTTAGTACTGAGCAGGTGGCGAAGTAAGATTTCGACTTGGCTGACAGCTGGATGATTTAATTTCCTGACAGTAATCACACAAGTGCTGACTGCAAATGTACATTCTGTTATTTTCCTTCTCTCTTGCAATGTAATGGCAATTATTCTCAATCCTCAGCGTCCTTTTTATCAATATTTACATATGTACTACTGTTTGCGTCTGTCAACCTAAAGCTTCCTAGGTCTTAAAAACAGCTTTGTTTCTTTTTAATTCTTTGAATGATTAGGCAATGTGTCTGTGTTATTAGCCTCATAAACAATATATTGTCTATGTGTACATATATGGATATAAAGCTGCACATAGTTTAGCAAGATAAATGCAAGCATTTTTATCATAGTATTCAGCACTGATATATTTTACTTAAATGAATATACCTGTGTGATGGTGGGACACTGACCAATCATTTAAAACATAGTTTTTAAAAAATGAATGTACAAATGGATTAATTATTGTCAAATAAGTATTACTACGATAAGTAATAAAACTAACCCTATCCATATGTAATAAAGTGTTTTGATTTCATTTAAAAGAAAGTTAAGTTAGAATATTACTTTAATACATTTTCTCAAATTATTTGTAAGGTGGAACACAATGAATGGAAATAAGGAAGCAGCAATTAACTATAAGTTTTCTGATCCTTTGTAAATAATATGCCTTCTGAGCAAGTGTTATGTTTGTGGCTTTTACTCTGAGGGTTGTTTACAGAATGTGTGTATAAAAGCTCCACCTTTGAATGAGTGCTATGATTCCAGGAGGAAATAAATGTTAAAGAGGGAAATCCCTTCAAATATATTGAAATTAGGAGGGTCAAATCCACAAATCCTCTTACTTATGACTAGGAGCAATCATTTTGCACAAGCCTTTGAAAGTATTTTGTGAAAGTTGAGGGGTTCTGAATATGTTTCATGACAATTAATAACTTCTAAACTTTCGAGTAGTAAAGGCTTTGGAAATATCTAAGATATGTGTTGCAGTGGAAAGAGAATGATGGTGTAAATATGAAAAGTGACACATTTCCCTTCTCACATATCTCCTGTATTATTCTTTTTTAGCAGTAACTACTGTAGTATATCTATTTGCAAATAAACCACTACATTGAACTACCCATAAATGTGACATACAACTTAATTTTATATATATATATATATATATATATATATATATGTATGTGTATATATATATATATATATATATATATATATATATATATATACTGACAGAAGTTTAGTTTATATTTTTATTATTTATTTATTTATATATAATAGGTAGCTGTTTGCTGATCTAGGTAAGTGGGCTGATACCTTAAAATATGATGTGGTTAAAGGAAATGGTCAAGGAGGGTATTATTTCAAAAGACCAAGACATTTGTATATTTTAGCTATAGCTCCTTCATGCTATAAAGCACTACGGCTTGTTAAATTACTTGCAATTTAACTGTGTACTATACATGGCTGTTACAAGTCAGTGGCATTAAAGTAAGCTCAAGTACTGTTAGATCTGCAAGCTTGTCTATAGTATTTGGAGATCTTGTTCTTACTGAGAATCATTTAATTCCCCCAAAACAGGCTTGAAATAGGGCTCCCAAACATCTAGCCCCACAATTAGAGACATGGCAAAATTTAGAAGGGGTGTTTCTCTACCATGGATTAATTAATGACAACACCTAATGTCTTATTAATAGCGTTAACTTTTCTTCAGCTTTTGAAACTTTTTGTGTTGGACAGAGATACCCCCTACACATATACACATTTCCACATACACACAAACACACACTCATACACATGCAAACTTGCAAGTGTGTGTTTGTGTGTGTGTGTGTGTGTGTGTGTGTGTGTGTGTGTGTGTGTGTGTGTGTGTATATACATATGAATAGTATGTGTCTATATCTATGTATGTATGTATAAATATATATATATATATATATATATATATATATATATATATATATATATATATATATATATATGTATATATATAGGTTCATAGGTTCATACGTTGGTACTAGGCTATTTGCCCTAGGGTCTATACAAGCCTAGCAATAACAATTCCCTGGATATTTCTTCCCACAATATTTACTTATATATACATATACAGTAGACAGAAAAAGTTTACACACCCCTGTTAAAATGCCAGGTTTTTGTGATATAAAAAATGAGACCACAATAAATCATTTCAAAACTTTTCCCACCTTTAATGTGACCTATAACCTGTACAATTCAATTGAAAAACAAACAAATCTGTTAGACAAAAAAATATAAAAAATAAAAAATGTACAATACTCTGGTTGCATAAGTGTGCACACCCTTAAACTAATACTTTGTTGTGTGTGCACACCCTTAAACTAATACTTTGTTGAAGCACGTCTTGATTTAATTACAGAATTCAGTCTTCTTGGATAGGAGTCTATCAGCATAGCACATCTTGACTTGGCAAAATTTGCCCACTCTTCCTTGCAAAAGACCTCCAAATCTGACAGATTGCAAGGGTATATCTTGTACACAGCCCTCTTCAGGTCACCCCACAGATTTTCTATTGGATGTAGATCTGGGCTCTGGCTGGCCATTCCAAAACTTTAATTTTCTTCTGGTGAAGCCCTTCTTTTATTGATTTGGATGTATGATTGGGGTCATTGTCATTTTGAAAGGTGAAATTCCTCTTCATTTCAGCGTTCTAGCAGACACCTGAAGGTTTTGGGCCAAAGGTGACTGGTATTTGAAACTGTTCATAATTCCCTCCACCTTGACTAAAGCCCCAGTTCCAGCTGAAGAAAAGCAATCCCAAACCATGATACGGCCACAACCATGCTTCACCGTGGGGATGGTGTTCTTTTGGTGATGCGAAGTGTTGTTTTTGCACCAAACATACCTTTTGGGATTGTGGTCAAAAAGTTCAACCTTGGCCTCATCAGATCATAGCACATTTTCCCACATGCTTTTGGCAGACTTGATGTATTGTTTTGCAAATTTTAGCCAGGCCTGGATGTTTTTCTATGTAAGAAAAGGCTTCCGTGTTGTAATCCTACCCCATAGTCCAGACATATGGAGAATACAGGAGATTGTTGTCACATGTAGTACACAACCAGTACTTGCCAGAAATTCCTACAGCTCCTTCAGTGTTGCTGTGGGTCTCTTGACAGCCTCTCTAACCAGTTTTTGTCTTGTCTTTTCATCAATTTTGGAGGGATGACCAGTTCTTTGCAACATCACTGTTGTCCCATATTTTCTCCAGTTTTTGATGACTGTCTTCGCTGTGTTCCATGGTATATCCAATGCTGTGGAAATTTTTTGTACCCTTCTCCTGACTGATACCTTTCAACAATGAGATCCCTTTGATGCTTTGTAAGATCTCTGCGAACCATGGCTTTTTCCTGTAGCGGGCAACTGAGTAAATGTCAGGAAATCCTACTAGGACAGCTGAACTTTATTTGGGGTTAATTAGAGTCTCTTTAATCGATGGCAGGCATGTACCCAAGAAGACTGAATACTGTAATTAAATCAAAAGGTACCTCAAGAAAGTATTAATTTAAGGGTGTGAACACAGTATTAGTTTAAGGGTGTGCGTACTTATGCAACCAGCTTATTGTACATTTTTTATTTTTTATATTTTTTCCCATAAGAGATTTGTTTGTTTTTCAATTGAATTATGCAGGTTATAGGTCACATTAAAGGTAGGAAAAGTTTTAAAATGATTTACTATGGTCTCATTTTTTTATATATCACAAAAACCTGCCATTTTAACAGGGGCGTGCAAACTTTTTATATCCATTGTATATATATATATATATATATATATATATATATATATATATATATATATATATATATATGTGTGTGTGTGTGTGTGTGTGTGTGTGTGTGTGTGTATAAATGTACATAGTTGCACTGCTTTTTGTCTAAACTGTGTTTGGCTGGCATCTGTTTAGTCAACTGAATTTGGTTTACTAAACAGATGGTTGACAGGTGTGT
>NC_056725.1:1026973788-1027156288 GCF_019279795.1 Protopterus annectens
GGAGAGACAGGTATGTATCCCAGAGACTACCCCATCTATGGAACAGGCTCCCCATCCATGTGAAGCACTGTTCCTCCCTAACCCAATTTAAGTGCAGCTTGGACAATTGGATGGGGAACAGGACATTTATCCCTGTCTTGGCACCTATGTCTCTAATGGATACAGGCAACCTGTAAATGGTTCATTTCCCAGGCTCATGCTTGTAAATGTTTAATCTCCCAACCCCCTGCTTACACTTATCAAGGGTATCAGAACTTGTCAGAGATTTGGGATGCATGGCTAGGCTTACAAAAGGCCCTTGTGGTCATTAGCCTAGTAAACACCTATGAACCTATGAATCATATTTTTATAATAAAGAGTTTTACTGTTGTCAGGGAAGGGATAATTATAAACATATAACAAGTGGAATACCTCGGGGTTCAGTCCTGGGACCGCTCTTGTTTGGCATCTACTTCTCTGAAGTACAGGCCAACACTGATGGACTCTGGCTAACAAAGTTCGCAGATGACTGCAAACTGGGTGCCATTATTGAATCCCCAAATGATGTGGATATTCTACAAAAGGGCCTTACAGAAACAGATGCTTGGTGCCAGAGCCATGGGCTCAAGCTCTGTGCCAAGAAATGTATAGTTATCCCCTTTGGGAAAAAACATGTACCCATGAATTACCACATAGGTGGCAGTACACTAAACACCGAAAGTGTAATAAGAGACTTGGGGACACAGGTGGACAGTGGTCTCACCTTTGATAACCACATTGCCACAACAGTCAAGAAATCCTTATATGTGGCACAACTCATCACAAAGGGCTTTGCATCTAGGAAAAAGGAGCTCATTGTCCTGTACTCATCCCTCATTAGACCCATCATAGAGTACAATGCCCCATTTGGTATGCACCTCACAAGATATCTGCAGCAACTGGCAAGGCTAGAGAAATACCTCACTAAAAGAATCACAGGCCTAAAGCAGATACCCTATGCTGACAACTAAAAAAAACTCCAGGTATACTCTGTCGCATTCGTCTACTCAGAGGTGATATCTTCTTAACATACAAGGCCATGTCAAACCCATGGTACACTTAAAGAAATCCCAATCCATCAGGGCCACATGCTCTAGGGACCTAACCCTTCTCATCACAGTATACAAAACATGCTGGAGGAATAGGTTCCTGATGCAGAGTCTCCCCATACTTTGGAATAGACTGCCTATGCGTGTCAAGCAGAGCGCCTCCTTGGCCCTCTTCAAAAGGAACCTTGACGACTGGATGGGAGATAGGAAATTTACCCTGGGGATCACGTCAGTATGACACACACTATCCTAGGGCTAAAAACAGGACCCACACTTTGTGCTTTGTACAACACACAGCATATCTTTACATGTGGCACATAAAGTCATTAATTATAACAAGTAACTGTTATACTATGTAACAGACACCTTGCCATTTACCTGTCTTCCCAGACAGAAGTCACCTAATGTCACATCAGCCCACATGCTAACCCTATCTTCCTTATAACAGTAGTACCTAAATAAACAAACGACACCTACAGCACATACACAGAGCAATAAACACTGTTTGCTGGCAGTAATTCCCATTCCCTCACTGAATGTGTTCTAGTAATAAGTGTAGAAAAAGAAAGCAAGGTTTGACCAGTATAGTCACCCTATGAATGAATGCTTTTGATCAGTACACCACATTCCATTCTGGGATGAGTAAAGTAATGGTTGAGCCTGCTTTTATTTTACAGTTTCGAGACTCACAGCACAGACATTATGCTAATGAGCCTGTTTAAAGCAAATGTCTCTTAATCCTACTTTTATGGCATTGTACAAATAACCAAGTTTAAACAAAGAAGCTTGCTTGACTGACATTCTGCATTTGGATGAGTACTTGAAAATAGCAATGTTTATGCATTGTTAGGTCAGTGACCCCAACAAGACTGTGGGTAACAGTATTGTTTCAGTATGGTCAGCAGAGACAAGAAAATGCAGCTATGACAGGAAATGCAATAACTGTGCTGCTGTGCCACTCCTTATGTGATAACGCTCACACCCTAGCACTATCTTGCCATGCCATATACTTTAATGGTATATTATGATGGCACTGTGACATATTGTGCAAACTAAATAACTGCTGTTGCATGCTACGTGCCGGCAACACCAATGTGCATTAACGTGAGACACCTACCATATTTTTCTGGATTGTGGCCTCATAAGTGGCTATGGCTTCTGAAGGCACTAAGGATGGCCAGGCTCCCAAGTGGGGCTTTAAGAAAACAAAAAATATATCTGCACCTTATATATACAGACCACTGCTGGGGAAGCATTTATAAGGGTCCCTAGTAAAAGGTGAATGCCTGGAATGGCCTTGCCATGGCTGTAACTTCTGCTAGCATCAACTGCTCTAGCTAGAAGAGCAGTGACCACTACAGTGACCTGAAGAGGCATCACCTCAACCTTCTACATCTATGTGAAGAAGAATTCAGAGAGAGTGTTCTTGAGATGTACAGTATGCATGATTACCAGGTCATTTTCACAGTATATTATATAGAAGTAAAGAGGTCCTGTCAGGTTATATAATCTTTATGTTCCATTGGATTTAGAATAACTCAGGATGCAGGGGAATGCAGCAGAAAACGAATGGTAATTAATGTTTATAAAATGTCTTGATATAGTGATTGTCATTTAAAATGATTAATAAGTATATCAGTTATTTAAAATGATTTTCACAAATTTCTCAGTGTAAAAACAAGTTTCTCAGAGTCAGCCTTTTGAAGAACATATCATTTTAGAATGATGGCATGTGTTGATTTTTTTTTTAAAGAAGCCTAGCTTTTCATTATTATATACAGAGGTACTATCTGTTAATTGAAACCCAAGCAGAAATGCTGAGAACTCCTGTTTCAGCTACATGACTTCTGAATGCCCATGACTTTTACCTTTTAAGACTTTATGGGTGGATTCAGGCCAATAAAGCCAGACTCCATTAGCTGTTGACATGCCGCATTTTTACCTTTTTTTAAACACTACTATGTCCTTCAGGGATCATACGCATATATCCCATGGACCTCCACTATTGGAGCTTTAAGGTATTACATAGTAAAATACTATAGCTTGGCTGGGTCTTTCTTGCAGTTTCTATTGAATAGTTTGTATGAGTGATTTTTTTTTACCCTTTACTTGACTTTTGTTTGGCACTTTTGCAGGCACTTTAATGTTTATGGACAACAGGCCTGGTTTTAAGTCCTGTGTTTCTAAACTACAGCCAGGCAATCCATTTATGGTATCCTGATAAGGTAAAAAAAAAAAAAGGCTGAAACATGACATGTCTGCAGCTAGTGGGGTTTGGCGTTATTGTCTTGAATGCACCCATTAAGACTTAAAAAGTAAAAAAGCCATGGGAATTCAAAAGTCATCTAGCTGAAACACTGATTTGTCCTTAAGGGCTCATTGCATATATTCCATGTACCACCAGTACAGGAGCTTTAAGATGCTACATAGAGAAGGTCGAGTCTTTCTTTTTGTTTTTACTGAATGGTTTGTATGTGACTTTTTACCCTTTGCTCATATCTCTTCACATTTAAAAGACCTAACTTCCTGAATGAAATTCAGACCCTGGTTTAAAGCTTATCTGCACAACAAAGCCAATGCAAATTCTTCACAAAAAGCCACATTACTTAGCTGCACCATTAACTATTCTTTCCATGCACCCCTCCCTATTAAGTTTGTTTTCCTAGTCTAAGACCTGTTGCATGATACTGCTGAAGTTATTTCCTCACCTTATTTAATATCTGTTAGGCTTAAGCAATGTATATTGTTACTGTATTGACCCAAGCTGGGCCTGAAATTCGTCCTATGTGATCAGTACTCTACGGCATTAAACAAACATAAATAAATCAATAAATAAAATAACTGACAACTTAGAAGAAATGTATGTCAATACAAAATATTACTAGTAAAACATTAAACATTAGCCCACCAATCTAAACCAATCCAGAAAAATCTCCAACCCCTAAGAAAAAAGCATTTTCTTTAGAGGCTTCATCCCCCCACAAACCCAGACTAATTCATATCTCCTTCAACATCACATAAATTCCTACCACTGGCATGCTCTAGCAGTTTGCATGTATTTAGCTGTATCGAAGCTGAATCAGAATCCCACATAGAAGTGGAAGACATGATAAAGTGCATTCATTAGAGAATAACATCAACAAAACTTCACTAATGAAACTTTTACCGCCTTGAAAGCTTTCTTGCAGTGGGACTTTACTCCTCTGTACCCTATCACTCCGTGTGTGTGTGTGTGTGTGTGTGGGGGGCTGTGTCTCTCATATGCCTCCTACATATATATGCTATCTCTATTATTACTGTACCTCTGAGTAAATTGAATAGCCCAAGCTGTATTAGTCACAGAATAAAATATAGTCTATCCATTCACATAGAAATTCTTGCTGTTCAGATTATTGCAGTTTCACTTGTTGGACTTCCAAGAAACACTAATGAGCAATTTAGAATGAGACCAGAAGTATATATTTCCACCTTCAGTCAGTGACAGTATAGACATTTAGGTTAATTTACAATAACGAGAAAACATTTTCTGAATTAGGCACATCTCCTCTGACATTATGGCTGATATTCAACTGTTTTAAGTGATAACAATCAGTATTGCATGCAAAGTTAAACGTAATGTATTTTAGAATATTCCATTTCAGTGGCTGAATGCACAGTGCTCAAGTGCCCCAATTTGGATGGTACATCCTAATCTTCACAGCAAATCAATGCATGCCCCTCCTGATTTACATGCTTCCAGTCTCAGTTGTGATCTTGACCACCCTGCCCACCTAAAACTTTCATTAACAGATTCTGTTCTGCTGCTCCAATAACTGACATACTTGCCATTTGGTGATCTTTTATTTATTTGTGACAAGAGGAGTTAGTTGATTTTACTGTGTGTATTGCTATGGTCTCAGAGTTGTACCCAAAAAGAATGTGATTTTTTTTTTCTGGATTTACTCCACCCTGCTGAATGTACAGAGTATGTGTATGCTGTGATGTCTGTGCACTGGTCCAGCAATCAAGGAGTCTCAATCCTCACCACTAACACCAGTGAGGGACATCCATATAGGGAAAGGATAATAAATACACACACAGTAAAGTACAATTTCCCTTAAGCACGCACAAAGATCACAGTCAGTCTGAGGCTGGTTTCTCCCTTTCTCTCCAGGTCATCAATAAGATGCCCCACTGGCACAGCTATAGGGTCCAGATCTCAGCCTAGTGGGCAAGCTAAAACCTCCAGCACCCTCTCTGTCCAACCAGTGCTTCGTGTCCCTGCCAAAGTAACTGACACACACACACTTTGAGATAAGGGTTTATACAACCACACATACACTCCTGGGGAAGACTGGCACAGGTTCTCCAGCAGTGCCCCTTTTACCCAGACTATACGGTAGAAATCATTGCCACCACCCAGCTAATATTTATCATCTACTCAAAGTCCCTTATGAAGGGTGTCAAATTATTACTGTGCAATATTATTTTCCAACTGGTAAGTGCAACCAAACAGTCAAGACTTATTTGGAGTGGCTTGGTACAGCATCACTATATACATGCAATATACTCTTAGAGCTTAAACTATTTCTACACAAAACAACCACAGTTGAAAGGTTTAAAAATATTTCATAATAAATAATAAAAAACACAAGACAATACTTCTTACTACACAGTGCTAGTCAAGGGTACAGAGATCACAGAGAAATACTTCAAATAATACTGTAGAAAAGTTCTGACATCAACACAGAAAAATACAGTCTAATCTTCCTAATTCCTAGCTATTTCTAAGAGAAAACACAGTTCTAAATAACTTACATATAGAGCAAGACAGTGCTGGTGATGTTAGATGTTCTCAAGACAAAAATGTTCTGAGCTCTCTGATTCTCTCTCTTTAAATTGATAACGCAGAGCTGCTTCACATGACATCATTCTTCACATTTCTCTGGTCTTCCCAAGCTGACAGAAACTACATTTACATTTTTTACACCTGGTCAGAAACCAGAGCAATAAAGGACATTTATACATGTAAATTCTAATCATTAACTCTGGTCTTAAGACAATAGGCAGGATGCCTCCCTCTAGACATTTTGACATGAAAGACAGTCATAAAGTGCTTGACTTAGCTTTCTTACAGCAGAGTGCACTGTTGTTACATTTTTGCAGTTCAATATCCAATGTAGTCTTTTATTTACAAATGGCAGAATTATCTACATAATTCTATCTGGCTAGGCTGGCAGCCTTCACCTATCTTCACATATGCATGTGACCTTCTTCTTGTCTTTGTCTTTGTGTATTATTTAAATGTTATAATATCGTTTTTTTTCTTTTTAATCTCTAACCTCTCACTCCCATGTCACAGTCAGTGAAAGTACTGAAAGAAAGGCTGCTAAGTGTCCTGTGATACTGTTCTGCGGATTCTGTACTACTGTACTTTTCAGTGTTAAAAATGAGTCATGTGATCTTTTCATCAAGAATGCCATTCAAAAAGACCAGGCCAAACTACTCAAAAGACAAACCTTTACAAAACAGAAACACAGGGATGTCTTTCATTTAAAAATTTCATCTGGCAGTCTGAAGAAGTTTCTAGACGAAAACATTTAGAATTACTATGGTTTTAGTTTTATAAAGTGATGTATATTTGTAGCTGTTTGGACAGGTCATTTTGATTGGATTATGTTTACTACCTTTCGTCATTTGGTCCCAGACAAATGTTATTGTTGTTTGTAAGCTTTATTTAAGAAATTGTTTGGGACTCTGTGTTAATGTTGGGGGGGGGGTGCAGTGCGTAGTTGTTGAGAACTGAAGCTTGCTGTTTTTTTTAATCTAACTCTCTGCATGCAGCTGAGCTATTACCAGTATAGTTTGTCAGTAGCCTGTGCAATGATTTAATGTTTTTAACAATGTATTTTTTAAGATTCGGGCAAGTTTCTTTTTGAAGAAGCGTAACTCTCTGTCTGTCTGCAGATATTTCACATTTTATTCATTATTCACTTTCATTGAAGCTTGAGATTTCTTCTTGCGTGTTGTGGCATTGATTTCAGTAATTTGTATTTTTAATATTTGTTAAAGTTAACTTTTAGAAAGTTGCCTTTTTGATATTAAACAGTTTTGTAGTTTGGTCCTTGGTGTGGAGGTTTAACACCAAAGCAAATGGCAAATCAAATTTCTTCCTTTACTTTAATAAACTGCAGTGTATGGAAGAATAAATACATTTCTTTGTTCAACTTGAAGCCTAAACTGCATCCTGTTAGAAATGTAAGATTTATGATAGCAAAACTCAGAAACTTTATTTCAGTATGCATTTACAGGCAAAACACTCATAGTTATATTAACAGATTGCATAAGTCATTTTACTTTTTGGATTATGTATTAACAATATTGAGATTGCAGGTAGTGCAGATTCTTTTTAGACTGGGACTGCTAAAGCATTAAATTGGGTCCACTATAAGCACTTGGGTCCCTTCTGCTTCAAACCTACTGTCTCAAAGCCAGGGCCTCAAGTGTCTTATAGCTCATTTAGATTGCCACTCTTACTTCAACTCAAGTGTGAGTTAGGGCCAGAAGCTACTGCAGCTTACCTGAACAAGTTATTGAGTTTGAGTGACGTAAATGTGGCAGCCATGTAGAAGAGAGCAGTTGGGGGATTTTAGGGCTAGGCAGTTGGAAGATAGCTTTAGGGTTAGGGAGCAGAAGATGAGTTTTAGGGTTAGGGTGATTGAGGACATTAGGTTTAGGAAGGGGGAGTACAGTTTTAGGGTAAAAAGGTAAGAACTCAGGTTGGGAAGTTGGTGGGAGTTTTAGGGTTACAGTTAGGTTTCTGGTAGTGCTATACATTTTATAGGATTGGGTGTTGAGAGGGCTAAGCCGAAATGGGAGATTGGGTAGAGCAAGTGACAGATATCAAGTTGCTTTAATGCCTGGCTTTATTGGCTGACTAAGTCCTCAAGAAACAAAATGTTTACAAGGGATGGCAAAGATATGAGCCAAAGTCAGGAATAGTTGAGATGCACAAATATCTGACAACCTGACAGGGATTCAAAAGATAAATTAAAAAAAAAAAAAAAAAAAAAAACAACTGCTAGACCACACAGTGTTCTTTTTCATACTGTCTGTGGCTGAGACCCTCACTGTACTACAGACAGTGTTGTGACCATTACCCACCAAGATGTGAAACTTTCTGGGCTTCCTGATCAGTACCATCCACAATGATATAGACAAGGAATCCAAGAGCCTGACTGAGCTTTGTTGCTCTGTGATTCATTGCATAGATCATAGGTAGGACCGAGAAGATCCCAGAAATTAAGAAGACTGCTGCTTGGAATAGACACTAATTTATGTTACGGAAAAAATCACATTCAGAACAGCACCCCTGGCTTAGTGGCACTCTATGTGTCTGACTAGGCGGTCTATACCTAAAGTCAGCAATGCTTATTTTTATATCTAAGATGCTGCATCCCTAGTTAGATCTTGTATAGCCTGTTTATATTTGTAACTCTGACTACCTAGGATACGAATATGCATACTGTATGCTAATTAGGTGCCCCTGATTTCAGTCTGATGCATGTGATTGTCTCTTCTGGAGTTTGGAAGGCACAGCGGAATATACATCCCATTTTAAGTGTTGCAATCACTGAGATATACTGATGACAGAGTAGAGTTAGTGGGAAAAATAAAATACACTAATTAAAGTTAAAATAAAAAGTTATAGGACTAAGAAAGCAAATATTTTACAGGGTTGCTTTTCCTGTGTGCAAAAGAGTGCATTTTTTCTAGCAAAACAACCGATAAGCTAACCACCTAGTATTTTTGCACCACTGCAGAGGAAGTTACACTTCACTTGGGAAACTTCTGTATGTCAATGAACGATGATGTCTGATCAGCACTATTGACTACATCCCTTTCTTTCCTCTCTCATTCACTGTCGCATTTGCTTCTAGTCTTTATATATTGTGTGGGTAGCCTTTTGGCAACATACTTCTTAGAGAAAGCAAAGTCATTCTAAATTGTTTCATTGTAATTTGCATATACATCCTGTGATGCATTTTTTAAACTGTATATAAGTAATCCGGTACATTACAGAAACCTAACTTTACTGACAAAATCATCCCAGGGTAACCACTGCCTCAGTGCCTTTGCACAGAAGTTCTTTGTCTTTTATTTGTATTAATGATCTCATTACTAAAGACTGAAGCATAAATCACAGGGGTTCCACAGAGGCTGATTATAGGCCCCTTATGGCTTAAAACTTGTAAAGCAAGTCCTTACTACAGTAAGTCCTTGTGAATAAAATTAAACTAATGCTATTATAATGTAGGCAAAGGTACCTCCTCTTGGCAAAAGCATGAAAGAGCTATGGATTGAAGTTAACAGTTCTGAAACATGGCTAATAATTAATAAAGGTACAGTAAACACAATCCAAACTTGTGGGAGTTCCAGATATCCTTAGCTTTAGAAATGCTTATTTACATGCTTGATTTAAGTAATAAAATAACACTAAACTACTGAAATATAGGGGGTTAAGCAAAGCAGCTTATATGCATTTACATTTAAAATTCACCAGGCACATGAAAGTAAACTTTAGAAATGTGTCTAGGACGATTTAGTCTCAGAATAGGTGCTTTAAATCTCTGTGTTCGAAGACAGAAAGTTGCAAGAAGTGTAGAAATATAGTGAATGTGGCCAGTAAATAATAACCTGCTCTGTTTCATTCTTAGAATTCTTTTCATCCTGAATAAGGTATTTAATGTGCAACTCCACTTTTCTCAGCCTGCAAGTTACCTTTAGCTATGACCCATTAATGTTTGAATTGTTAACATTTTTAATGTTATAATTTCTACTGGAAGGCAATTTAGTACTTTGATGTGTGTGTGTGTGTGTGTGTGTGTGTGTGTGTGTGTGTGTGTGTGTGTGTGTGTGTGTGTGTGTGTGTGTGTGTCTATATATATATATATATATATATATATATATATATATATATATGTGTGTGTATGTATATGTATATGTGGATGCACTTCAGAAGAGTGAAATACGATAGCACTGAAACTCATAAAGATGAGATGAAAACATCGCAAATTCCCATCTATGAATGTTAACAAACTCGAAAATTTGAAACAGCAAATCAACTAATGGGCATGTCTGGAAGTCATTGGAGGATTTGAATGGCCATTGCGCGAAACACAGAAATAAATCTATTTATTAATACACATAACTTAAACAAAACAATACAACTTTTCCAACATTTTTGCAGGGGGACAAGCTCCCACGCATCCCTAATGTGGGGGCTGTGCCCCCAACACCCCCTGCAAATTGTATACATGAACTCCGAGATCACACTACAGTGGGCAAAAGGGTTAATTTCCTGATCCTCATTTTACCGTGATCTCAATTCACAATCAGTTGTTGCATCTTTCGTTTTTTTTCCCGGTTAGGTGTCGCCACAGCGGAACTCCGGTCAGCTAATGATCAGTATTTGATTTTTACATGCCGAGTTACCAGCCCTGATGCACAACCTTCAACGAAGGTACACCCATTCACACATGTCTCCATGCAGAAGACGCTCTAGCCGAGAATTGAACCAGACAGCATCTTACTGTGAGGTGACAACGCTACCGCAGCGCCACCACCATCAGTAAATATGAAAAACTTTTCTCTTACATATTATGTTATAATGAAGAAGTCTTTCTGAGTTTAGCACAATGTCCATTCAAAATTTACAATTACTTCCAAACGTGCAAAACTTGATTCGTTGTTTCAAACTTTTGGCTTTGTTAAAATTTGTAGATGTGTATCTGTGATGCTTTTGTCTCATCTTTATGAATTTAGTTATGGTATTTCGATCTACTGAAGTAGGTCTTTATAGGTATATATAGTTTGAATGCACAGAATACCAAACACAGTAAACATCGAACTTACAAAAGATCAGTGGAGGAAAACTATTTCCTCTCTCAATTTTCATAGTAACCCCTCTCCCCAAATAACAGTTTCCTCAAATTCAGCTGAATAGTGGCAGTATTAGGGGAAGGTTTATTTTAAGGTAAGGTATAGTGCTAGGGTTGGAGGAAGGGTCTCTGATCCCGCATCACCTTAGGAATGGGTGGTAGCCCTAACCCTAACATTGACCCTACCACAACCCTAACCCTACATCATAGCTTAACAAAAATCTTCCTGTAAAAGTGCCATTACACAAGACATACTCAGACAAACAAACATGCACACACACTAACACTACTACAAATGTCCCACTCTCACACACAAACATACAAAACCTATCCCTTGTCCTAACCCTGACCCTCTCACACACACAAATGCTCTCACCCCCTCCAGTCCCACTCACCTTTTTGACAAAACATTCACTCAACATTATTACCATTTGGCTATCTGTACCTTCGGTTTTAAATACCACACTTTGCACTCATTGACCAAAGGACCAAAGGGACATTCGACTAGATGACTGGAAATTATGTATATATATATATATATATATATATATATATATATATATATATATATGTGTGTGTGTGTGTGTGTGTGAGAGAGACTGTGTATTTTATATATATATATATATATATATATATATATATATATATATATATATATATATATATATATATATACACACACACACACACACACACATATATATATATATATATATATATATATATATATATATATATATATATATATATATATATATATACATACACACAACACACATGGGTCTTCCTGAATTCTTACTTACCCAGAAATTACATTCATGAGACGACTTTGCCAGAACTGGAACAGTGAAGTTGTACTCCAGGAAACTAACCACTTGGCCACAAAAAAAAAAAAAAAATGACCCAAAGCAAATCAAACCCACCCAAGTGGGAGGCTCCACCCCCAAACTAAATATAGCAACTACGAGATTGCAATGAAGTGGGGAAAAGGGCAAAGTTCACCATGGTGGCCAAGTGGTTAGTTTCCCGGAGTACAACTACGATGTTCCAAGTGTTCATTAAAATAAGTTTTCCGTGAAGTCATCTCGTAAACATAATTTTCTGGTAAGTGGGAATTCGATAATATCAGGTTGATCTATATATTTATAGGTTCTCTATTAGAAGACCAAAGATGCATTTTTTCGAATGTGTCTTGGTTGAACTCAAAAGCCTGAAATGGCAAAATATTGAAGCGGCTTTTGAGCAACTTCCTTCCCCCACTTAATGTAATGTGTAAAGTGTTTTTTTTTTTTTTTGTTGCAACAGCGATTTTTTTCCCTAGAAAAAAAAATTGCTGTTCTGACAGTTCGAAATTATAAGCTTTCGCTTACATAGGGTCGATTAATCACCATTCACATTTTTTAGTGTTTGGTGATCTAATATAGACCCTATATATATATATATATATATATATATATATATACATATATGTGTGTGTGTGTGTGTGTGTGTGTGTGTGTGTGTGTACTTATATATATATATATATATATATATATATATATATATATATATATATATATATATATATATATGTATACACACACATATGCACATTATATATATATATATATATATATATATATATATATATAGATAGATATATATGTGTGTGTGTGTGTGTGTGTGTGTGTGTGTGTGTGTCTATGCATCGTATATCTATCTATCTATCTATATATATATATATATATATATATATGTATATATATACATACACACACATATATATATATATATATATATATATATATATATATATATATAGGCGGCCATGGTGGTGCAGTGCTTAGCATTGTCACCTCGCGACAATGCCATCTGCATGTCCTCCCTGTGGTCGTATGGGTTTCCTCCAGATGCTCCGGTTTCCTCCCACATCTCAAAGACATGCTGCAGGTGGATTGGACACTCTAAATTGGCCCTAGGTATGAGTGCATGTGTGTGTGCATTCTGTGGAAGGTTGGTTGCCAGGCTGCCAATTTGACACTGTAAAACTCCATTGCCAATCATGAGCAGATAGGTGATCTGCTGTGGCGACCCCTAACTGGGAAGAAGACATATTTATATATATTTGTAATCCAAAAAAAACCACTTCAGGTATGTTGAAAACCATACAACGTTACCAAACTCAGAGTATGTTATCAGCATGTCATTGAGCCCTTGAGAAGGCAACCACAGATTAATAATTTACAACATTATTTATTCTGTTTACATAAATCTAAGCCAAAAATGTCGTACTATTTTAATAAACCTATAACTTAATATTAAACTGTACGGTTTTTCACTTTTTTCATAAGACAATATTCTTTATGTCTTGCCAGCCTTCTGGCTGGCCACTCTTCTTTTTTATTAGTATCATAGCTGAACGTCAGCCACCCAGCCAACCAGTCCTTATTCACACATGAAACCATCTTGTTGGTTTACTTATTTACTTACAGGGTTCTTCTTAGATTAGATCAATAATTGATTAGCTCTAAGCCTTGTTAGCACAAAGACCTCTATGTAGCAGATTCTTGTCTTTTCCCTAAATTTGTGTGAGCATTGAGACAGAACTATCTACACTTGTCTATGTCTCCTCTCTCTCTCTCTCTCTCTCTCTCTCTCTCTCTCTCTCTCTCTATATATATATATATATATATACAATCTATATCTCTATCTTTCTGTCTATCTATCTTTCTGTATTAAATGGGCCTGATGACACAAGAGATGAAAACAATGTTTAGAGGTTTTTTGTCACAGTTTCAGCAGCTGCATGTTTCCTTGTACTTGAGTCATCCCGTATTCTTGTAGAGGTTGTTTGTTCTACTTTTCATAGTGATATTGGGTTATTTGTGAGGGTTGATGGTATTAAGTGTGTGTGTGTCTATTTCTATGCAAAATAGATTGGTTATATCTCGGATAATGTTGACAAGATTGCAGTAGAAGTCATAGGGCTGGAACAAGGTGGGTAAAATCCAGGAACACCAGTGATTGTATTCATATTCTGTACCCCATCATATACATAAATGCATAAATGGTAGCAGCAGTCTGAAACTTAAATGCTGAAAACCCTGTGTCTTAGTGGCTGCAGTGTGGGATACAAACACAGTAGCACTTCCCATGCCATACATATTTGGTGGATACAGTGGGATATATTGCAAACAAGATGTATGTAGTCTGCAAAACAGTATTATCACCAAAACATGTGTATATCCTTGGAGTCACAAAGTAAAATATACAACAGAATGCATAACAAAGCTGTTTTTTTTTTTTTTTTTTTTTGTCAGGGTAGGTAGGAAACTGATGGGATGAACTTTGATGAATATTCCAAAATATCAATGACATGAGTGATAAAACAATACAAATCAAATGGAATTCCACATATTGATTGGAACAGGGCTGACATAATGATTGAGTTATATGCACTTAAAATTCACTCCACTGACTGCGGAGGCAGTTGAGCAGGGGATATAGGTTTATAGAATGCAGCTAAAAGACCTCCCAGTGTGTCCCCAGAAACTGACATAAAGAGAGTTGAGCCAGAGCAGGAGAAGAGATACAGCAAAGCAAAGAAGGGAATTAAACAGCTAGAAGACACAACAGAAGATAAAGAAAGTAATGACAGCATGAACTCACAGAAGAAGAAAGGAAGTGTCATCATCTTGACAATGACACAAGATAATAAGTGAGAGGATGATGCTGCTGAGAATTACACTGAGACGGAGAAGCAATGTGAAGAAGGAGAAAGCAGCATCGTATGAGAGGGAAGTCATGTCCTTTCACCAAGTGCACATGAGCAGCAATGGTGTCAAAGGTCAGCATTTATTTATTATTTATTTATTTGACATTTGTTAACCGGGTTAATCTGACATGGCAACAGCCCTTTTTCAGTGGAGGCCCAAGGTGATAAGCTCCAAGTAGTACATGTTGTTGTTTGTCTTTTCAGCTTTTTTCCCAGTTAGGGGTCGCCACAACGGAACTCTGGTCCACTAATGATTGGCAGTAGATTTTTATGGTGCCGAGTTGACAGCCCGACGCCCAACCTTCAACGAAGGCACACCCATTCACGCATGTCTTTCGAATGCCACTCGACCACGGGGAGGACATGCAGACTCCACACAGAAGGCACTCCAGCCGAGAATCAATAAGGAGAACCTCTTGCTGTGAGGCAACAACGTTACCGCTGCACTACAGCGGCAACAAAAGTAATCAAGTCACAGAGTATACAAAAACATATTAGAGTTAACAAGTATACAATATAGTCACAGAAAAGGCATGCTAGAACTTGTACAGTGACTGATAGCATGTGTCGTCCGAACCAAACTGACTTAAGGCAATGGACAATGATTTTAACTCCTCTGTACAACTATGTATGCTATTATTAAGATGCCTGTTTCTGACAGTGTTAATGATAGCTAATTAAAGCATACTCATTCTGAGTGTTTTCATCCTACTGTTGAAATCTACAGAGAATAACATTTAGAGAACACAGGAGAAAAAAAAACAGCACATAGTCTCATTGATTTCACTACAGAAATAAGCACTTACTTTTATAGTTGAGAGAGTGGAGGCCAAGTTAGAACTTGGGAAATGCTGGGAGATGTTATTTTAAGGGAAAATAGTCCTCAGTGTTTTGCCAGATGATATGAGGACCTTGTTGACAGCCTTGGCATGTACATCAGCTTAAAACATAGGTAAAATATGTGACCTCTGTTTAGTCAGCAGGGCACAACATGAAGGGTTTATTTAGCACTACACATAAGTATAAGAAATATTTTTAGGGTGGTCTAACCCATTAGAACAGGCTCCACAAGTAAAGGAAAGTCAGAAGTTTCAGCACAGCTTGGTGTTCTAGGGTGAGATGTTGCTAGTTTAATCAAGAAAAGTATTCAGGTCAAAATAATCACAGAGATAGGTGGGGAACAAATTCCAGGTGATGGAGCTAGCAGAGGTAGTACCATAGCACCAGCAAATTATCTGTACCCTAACTTAGTAAGGGTAAAAAAGATGCATCATATATAAATATTATTAGGCTTGTAGTTGTGAGAAGTGAGCATTACTTGCCTGAGCAGTTCACTTTGGTTAGGGCTGTGTAGGACCACCTATTCTGTTGTCATTGGCCAGAGCTCATTCTGACATGGACAGGGGGTAAAGAAAAAAGCCACTGGCCATCTTGGATGGTGTTGTGGCAGATGTATGGATAGACAATGACTTTGATGGCACTGTAACTTATGTATATACAGTTAAACACAACTAGGTGTGGAGACAAGTGCTGTAAGGAAGGCATCACAGGGAAGGCCTAGCAAGTATTCACACCTCCAAGAAAAGGTGGTGATGTGTCTGTCTCAGCAAAAGAGACTGTTAATAGTAGAAAGCCTGAGTTGGAGCCATAGGTGCCAGAAAGTACTGAACCTCTTCTAAAAGGGGATATATTAAGTGAAGGGATAGTTGGTGCTAGTAATAATAAAGTCTTCATCTGGAAGTAGAAACTGGGAGAATCATGGTCAAAGAGTTGTAACAGGCACATGTCTGAGATCTCAAGTTGCACTAACTGAAGGAGGTAGGCAATAATAATTGTGACTCTTAAGGGCAGTGGAAGTCTGAATACAGGAGCAGGTTAATAGTACAAAGAATGAAATTCTGAAGGTGGACTAGAGGGAAAAGTGATGCGGCAGTTGATAATCCCAAAGGCCATTTGGTGGCTTCTTGTAGCCATAGCCCATGATATTTCTTTTTTAGTCCATCCTGGTATAAAATGTGCAAGCAGGAGTTTTATCTAATTTTTTTAATCAATAGGTATAAAAGATGTGACAGGGTACTGTAAGATGTCTGAGCAGTGCCAAAAGATTTCCAGGCATGAGACAAAGTTAATGCTGCATTGGTACCTTTGATTATTATTGAGGAAGCAGTTCAGATGGCAGTTGAAAACAGAGTGAGACCTCTTAGCACCCCAAAAGGTGTGCATATGATATTTAGCTTAATGATAGTTAATTATGCTACTAGGTATCCTGAGGTGGTAGCTTTGCTCTCTATTGAAGCAGAAAAGTGCCAAATGCTCCATTGAAAATTTTTACCAGGGTGAGTTTTCCCTGGGTGGTACTGTCAGACAGAGAGGATAACCTTATGTCAGACTTACTGCCCTGTTTGTGGGAGCATTGTAGTTTAAAGCATTTAAAATAAATCTGTATTTCATCCACAAATAATATATATTGGAGAGTATTAGACAATTACCTGGCCTGTCATCTCTTTATATAAAGGAAAGTGTCCAAAGAATTCACAGATTTTTTTAATAATTTGAGCTAATTTATGATCATAGATTGAAGAGCTGTCTAGAATTAGTTCAAAAAGAGTAGGAAGGTGAATGCATTTTCTACAAAAAGTTTGTTGTGTAATATATAATGAATTCTGGGACTAGCTTATGGAGCTCATGGGTTGGCACTGGGGTTTCATCTCTAAACACTGCCACAGCAGCATATTTAGAATGACCGTCTATGGACTGAGGTTCCATCTGCTGAGTTGGCTGCTCAGATGAATGAAAAAGATCCCATAGTACTTATCAAGAAATAGTAGGGGGGTTAACTAATTTTATTGCAATGAATCTCAACAATTACTTTGCATTGATCTATTTTAATTTAAGAATATATACTGTTGTTGTAGAAAAGATAGAGGGCCAGATTCACGAAGGCTTGCACGGAGTCTAAGAGTAGAGTAAGACTCCATGCAGCCAACATGTCTGCCGAGTGATCCAGGAACAGCCAGTAGGGGCATGCAACAGAGCTCCCAAAATGAGTCCTACATGGACAGGGCTTGGATATGCAAATTACCTCAATTGCAGGTGAAAGCTATGCAAATGAGGTAAATTTGTGATCCAGGAAACCCGAACCTGTCTGAGTAAGAGTAGTGTTATTTGCAGAAATGTACTCAGTTGACAGCTGAGTACGGTTCTGCAAATAGCAAAACGGAGCCATGACAGCTCCAAAAAAAGGATGCATCCAGTTGAGGAAGCATGCCAATGGCCAAAAATATGGCCATTGGCAATGTTCACTGACGCAAAATAAAAGTAAAATACATTTTTTTTTCATCCTGATCTCCGGGGTTTAAGCGTAGTGCAGTGCCGTGCAAACGCGCTGCGCTCTAAAAAAACAGAAAATCAATAATTAAGATCCACAAATGTGGATTTTCTTGCTATTCTGAATTTACAATGTAAAGGAATGGCAGGCTGAAGACAACATGGCTACTGAGTAGAGGTCGTTAAGGGGGGAAGCTCAGTCTAAGAGATGTAACCAAGCATTAGTAGGCAATCCTATGCAAATGAGGGTTAGGATAGTGAATTGCAAGCTTACATAACAAATGAGCACAGTCAGTGAAGTGTAGGAGTAGGGTAAGGGGAGTAACAGAGTAGAAGATAGGTGACATCAGGAGGGGGGTATGTATGAAAGACGTGAAGTTTATTGGAGCTGAGTGGCATGTGTCAGCTGTCATTTACACATCATTGGTAGAGGTGTGTCAACAGGTAGGCTAGGTAAAGGCAAGAAATTGAAGGTGTATGCCGTGGATAACACTAACGTTTCTTGCTGAGCGTGTATGCACGCGGGTGCTCGCCTGTAAACCCGAGTAAGAATGTGTGCACGCGTGTAAGCGTGTGTGTGCGCGTTTAAGTCAGAGAAAGCATGTATAAGGCTGTTTAAAGATGTGTAAGCGCGTTTGCACCGGTGTGCGCGCGTTTTACCAAGAATACGCAAGTTTTAGTCAGTGTAAGCATGTGTGCTCGCGTGTGAGCTGGTGTGCGCGTGTTTGCACTTGTGTGCATGGTGCTGCCCCCCTGAGGAAACAGAAAGGGAAAAGGAAGCACAACAAATAGTAGGAAGTTAACCAGGGAGAACTAGCAGAGCTAGCAGGTGAAAACAATCAGAGTCAGGCAATTACACAGACAGTACACTAGCCCAGCCCAGCCCAGCAATTAAAACTCTGCAAACAACATTCCACTATGTTTCTCTCAAGAGACACTGCAACACTGCAGTAGTGAAAACTGAAAAAGCTTTACTGAGACAAAGAAATGTTAGGGGCTGCCATTGCTGTTATAAGGCGACATATGCAACATGCTGAGGGTGGTGACAATGCGAATGCTGCTGGACAACCCACAGTGAGGAGACGGAGAAGAGTGTACAGGCCCAGGGTAACCTACCAGGGGCTAAATGAGCTGGATATAGTGAAGCGCTATAGAGTGGACAGAGACCTCTTGCAGCAAATTGTTGAGCTGTGCAGGCCACGCCTCACACACAGAACCAACAGAAGGGAACCCATCCCAGTGGAAACCAAGGTATGTGTTGGCCTAAGAATATTTGCAACAGGTACCTTCCAGAGACCAACTGGTGATATGATGGGGATATCACAGGCATCAGCATCCAGGGTACTGCACCAGTTCCTGGATGCCATGTCAGCACATGTCAGTGATCATGTATATTTCCCCAATTCCCGTGAGGTATTGGCCAGCAATATGCGTCTTTTCCAGCAAATAGCGGAATACTCTGAGGTAGTGGGTGCAATAGACTGCATGCACATATGCATCAAAGCACCAGCCGGTGAGCGGGGTAGGGTCTACTTCAACCACAAGGACTTCCCCTCCATCAACTGCCAGGTCATGTGTGATGCCCAGGGCATAATACTGAATGTGTGTGCTGGCTGCCCTGGAAGCTACCATGATTCCCATATCTGGCATGCGATGCAGCTGTACCAGACATTTGCCAATGGGGACATCCCTCATGGTCACCTAGTGGGGGATGCAGGTTACGCACTGGAGCCGTGGCTGATGATATCCTTCAGAAACGCACACACACCTGAACAGGAACACCATAATGAGGCACACGCACAAACACAAAATGTAATCGAGCGTTTATTTGGCCTGCTCAAGTCACGGTTCCGGTGCCTGGACACATCTGGTGGAGCCTTGCAGTACTCACCAACTACATGTACCCAAATTGTCATGGTATGTGCCATGCTACACAATATGATCCTGCAAAAACAGCTGCAGCATAGGCCTGGGCCAAACAGCCCCCCACCATTGCCAAGGCCATCACAGGCAGAGCGTGACTCAGAGGAGGAACAACCTGAGCCTGTCCCAGTAGGCAGAAGGAGGTGTACCCAGTATGCTTTGGCTTTGGCAAAGAGGCAACGCATAGCACATACACTGGCTCAGTAGGAACACTGGAAATGATACCTCTCTCTGACTCGCACATATAGTAAAAGGGATGCCTAACTTGACAGTACCTGTTTCCAAACATGTATATGGAGTGCAGTATGTACATCCAACATAGGCAGCCCTGCAGCACCACCTGAGGCATGATTGCCATGTGTTAAGCAATATAAAGCAGTGCTAAACAGCTTTCACCACCATTTAGTATATGTAAAGCAATTGCACACACTAACACCAGCGCAACTGTGGTCAATATTGAGCAATATTGGGCAATGTTCTGCAATGTTGGCTAATGTTGAGCAATGTTGGACAAGCCTGGTCTACGTTGGGCATATCTGAATAAAAGCCAACATACTCATATTTGCTCTACTGGCTCTTAAGCAGTCTGGTCTGCTCAGTATGAAAATATAAAGCAGTGACAGGCCTTGAACCCAGGATACTGTGCACCACAGTCATAGTACTGAACCACTAAACCATGACAGCATTGCACTGGTCAGCCTGTATGAAGAAATGTTGATAAGTCTATGCAACATATCTCATGGAAACCCTGCAGGCACAGCATAATCCCTGTCAAGTTATGACACAAAGGTTAGCCCTGCAGTAAGAATAGAATCTGATTTTCAACACACATATAGTATAATTGTTAATATTGGTCATGTTCACACACATCAACAAATGTAGTGGACTTCAGACAGCAACATACTGAAAGGTCACACTGGGCATGCTCACACATGAATAAATGAGACAAATGCCAGGCAAAAAAACACTGAAAGGACAGGACAGACTGGGCATGCTCACACACTTAGGCCATGTCTGAGTATAGCAGTGGGCCACACATATCCGGCAGTTGCATGTGTTAACACAGGAACCTCTCAGTATTCACCAATCTGCCATGTGCACACAGTTATATGACAACAGACACATATATAATATATTGGAACCCTTTCATAATAAAATATGTTCTGCAGATACTTAGGTTGTTTGTAGAAAGTGTGAAAGCAAAGAAGAGAAAAAACCTGCAGTCAGTATCATCAATAAACAATGTGCATCCCGAACATTACCATAGGTGCATAGGTTGATACTAGCCTATCTGCCCTAGGGCATGTATAAGCCTAGCCAGAGTGTGTTTGGCTTTCGCAGCCCTGTTAGATTAGTAGACTGTGCCTGTGAATAGTAGGGCACATAAGATAGGCCTTTTACATTTGCTTTATTGTGCCTCTGTCCAGCAGGGACCCAGAAGAGATTCCAGGGGTAAACATACGATCACCCATCCACTCGTCAATATGTCTCCTGTAGGGGGTCAGTGGGGGGCTCAGCCTATGCGGGACTGGGATCCCATTCCAGAGTGAGGGGAGTGTCTGGGATAGAAATGTGTCCCTCCAGCATGTCCTATAAATATCTGTGCTGAGGTGTAAGTCCCTGGAGCGTGTAGCTCTAAGGGATCCGGATATCCTGAGGTGGAGCATGTCCATTAATTCTGTGTTGGACATGGCTGTAAACAACAGGCACAGATCGTATACGAGTAGGTGGTAAGTGACTGAGTAGAGCTGGCGTTACTTTAGCTGAACTGCACAGGGCATCTGTGTGAGTCCCTAGATCCACTTGGTGAGGTACATTTGTGGCCAATACAGTTGCTGCTGGTGTTGGGTAAGGTACATCCCAAATGGGGCATTGTATCCAATCATGGGCCTCATGAGTATAGGGGCACAATGACTTTACTTGATCTAGATGTGAAACCTGTTGGGATAGAGAGGGCTATATAGAATGTCTGTCTAACCACTATGGCAATGCGATTGTCAAAGGCAAGATTACAAACTACTCATGTCCCCATATCCCTAACAACTTCTACCATACTAAATGTATTAACACCTATGTGGTAATGTGTGGGCACTATGTGATTCCCAAAGGGGATGACTATGCATTTAATGGCATTCAGCTGTAGGCCATGGCTCTGGCACCAGTTATCCATCTCTGTGAGACCCTTTTGGAGGATGCTTGTGCCAGCTCTAGAGTCAAATATGGCACCCAGTTTGCAGTCATCTGCGAACATGGTCAGCCATATTCCTCCTATGTTAGCCTGTACATCAGAGGAATATATACTTAACAAGACAGGTCCCAGGACTGAGCCTTGTGGGATGCCACGTGTAACTGGTGTAGAGTCAGACATGGCACCTGCAATACATGCCATGTGGGTGCTATCCCTGATCCACTTAGCAATCCATCTTGTGACATATGTGTTGATATCTAAGCTGGTGAGCTTATGTATGATGCCCGAGTGGGGTATTGTTGTGAAGGTTTTTGCAAGGTCCAGGTAGGCTGTGTGGACTACCTTCCCTACGTTGATGGACCTGGTAACTGTTTAAAGAAGTCGAGTATGTTCAAGAGGCAAGATCTGCCCACAACAAAGCTGAATTGTGTAGGATCCAGGGCCTGTAGGTTCCCGATGTCTGTGTATATGAGTACCATGATGATAAGCACCATAGCTTTGCAGACCAGGATAGATAGGCTTATAGGGCGATAGTGTCTGGGGTCTGTTGTGGCACCACCTTTGTGGAGCGGGACCATTGTTGCTGTATGCCATTCCTTGGGTACATATCCTGTAGTAAGTCTGATATTGAATAGTGACTTCATATGAGGGTTATGTTCGTCATGAAGCTTGTGTAAGATGCAGGGCGGGACACCGTCCGGTCCCATTGATGGTGTGTTGTCTGCTTTGGAGAGGGCAGCACTTACCTGATCATCTGTGATGTCAGGGAGGCTACACTCTGTTTGGATGAACATTTGCTCATTAGGGGGGATGGGGGGTGACATTTGCACTGAACCTGTTTACCAGGATGATGGCAATGTCTGTGGGTTCAGTGTATGTATTGTCATTTTGCAGTAACACACAGCATATCTGGGAGTTGGCACCCGGGTTCATGACATAACTAAAGAAGGCCTTGTGATTGCTCTCAGTGTGTGGTGCAATTTAACTTTCAAAGTGGGTCTTACATGAATTCATGTGTGAACGTAGCTTCTTGCTAGTACTGATCAGAGATGCCTTCCCTTATTGGGATTGTGCTCTATCATGTAGTAGCCTCCTCCTTTTGTTGTGTAGCTTATTTATGGCCGTGGTCCACCAGACAGGTCCCCTGCCTTTGGAGGAGTGAGTCTTGTTCTTGTTTGAGATAGCACGATGTATGCATTCCAATAGGTGTCAATAGAATGTCTTTGTAAAGGATTCAGCGGACTGAGCCGTACTTACCTCTGTCCCAGGGTCTTTGAAGGATACCATCTTGGTTTAGAGAAGTGTGACATTTGCTGTTGGTAAGTACTTCACCGAGAGAACCTAGGATGGGGATGGGGACGGGATATGGATGTCCAGTTAGATAAATGTATGGTCTGACCTTACCAATGAGGGGCATACCTCTGGTGTGGAACATGGAGTCCCCATGTTGGTGATGATCAGGTCCAATATGTTTTCCCCTCATGTGGGTGTGGTGACCAGTTGTGACATAGCATTTGTGTTTAGAAATTCTAACAACCGATGGGTGAGGGTGTTGTGGTTTGAGTAGTATTTCCAGTCAATGTTTCTGTAGTTGAAGTCACCACATATAATGGTGTTAGTAGAGACCGTCATATCCTCCAGTATTCCCAGGAAAGCTGAGTGGGGTTCCTGAATTCGGGAGGGTGGTCTATAGCAGTCTACAAACTGAAAGGCAGTTTTGCACACTGTTAGTTGCACATGTATGGTCTCTGATGCTTCCTGCAGTGCTACTAACCTGGAGGTGTGTGTATCTGTGATGTATACGGATACTCCCCCTAAATTTGTTGGTCGGTCTGAGTCTTGTGGCCGAAAAGCATGGTATGAAGTATAACCTGGTAGTACTGGTGTGCATTTGGGAGCCTGAAGCAGGTGTCTGTTACTGCACAGATATCGACATTCACCATACTGAGGAGAGTCTTGAGTGCGTGCATTCTGGGGTCTAGACATCTGGTGTTGAGCAGCATTACCCGTACTTTCTTTTACCTTGTATTGTCCATGGAGGTGGGTTTGTCATTTGAGCCTTGCCCAAAAAAGGCACTGTGGGGGTGGCAACAGCCTTAGCCAGTATTTGAAAGTCCAGGGGTGACAGGTGCAAGCTGTCCATAGTGAAGCTACGTGGCATGTCGAGCATGTCATCCCAGGCTGACAGACACTGGATCCCCTTTGAATGACACCAATATGTTAGCCAACTGTTACAACTGATCAGCTTGTCTGTATACTGTGCCATCATTCTTGGTGAGGGTAAGATGCTACACAAGGTCAGGGTCATACTGGCCTGGGTTACACGATCAGAGAGCTCCTCTATGTCCCTTGTCATGTAGTCCAGGGAGGAACGTCTGAGGTAATTCACACCAGCATGGACAATGATGGAGCCATATTTGTACTTGCTTTGGAGTGACCTGAGTGCATGTTTAATGTGGCAGAACCTGCCACCCGACAAACAGCTCAAAGTGTTCTTCTCCTTGTTCAGCCTGGTGAGTGTGACGTCAGTGTGTCTGACAATAGAGTCATCTATTACAAGTGTATTAGGTGTGTTATTAGCCCCAAGGGCAGTAACTGTGTGGCACACTGACTTTGTGAACCATGTGATATGTGGGTAATGTCGTGGGGTAGCAGTTGTCTGGGTGTCTGCTTAGGAGGTCTCTGCTGCTTAGGCAGATATTATGTAGAGCCTCCGAGTATGTATTTGTGTGGTAATGTAGTTTGTTTGCTGTCGCTATAGGTCTATGTGTGACGGAGTTGAGGTGTGTGTGGTTACCTTCACCACCTGATAGACTGTGCTGGTCATGGGTTGAGAGAGCTCAGCCTCCCGTTTGTCTATATAGTTGCATCTCCCACATATATCTGAGTCTGTTGGGAGGAGGTGAGGGTTGTCTGTGTACATAAGGCAGTTGTAACATTGCCACAAAAGTCCCATATTCACCAGCTGGACTGGAGAGTACAAGCAAAACCAACCATTGGACATGCCAGGATATTATGATGACATACTCTCTGTTGACTGATCAAAATAGATCAGTAGGGTGTTAAGTGTGTAAAAGAGTATAACGGGTTTAGTGCTCGGGTATATTGGTGTTTTTGAAAGATTATCTGCGAAGGAGTCCAGACAGAACCATGACACTTCCTTCAGCTATGTCATACACAGCACTGTACACACATATATGTCCTGAGTCAGGGCCAACTGTACCTGACTGACAATGCTGACATCAGGTCAGACTGGCCCATACATACATACCCACCTCCCACTGACAAATGTCCCTATCATCATATCAGGAGATATCACATGTAGAATGGGTAAACAGCTCCTTCCAAAGCCGAAAATATGGCATCAATCGGATGACATTGTTTCCCAATATGTGTCATAAGTGAACTACAGAACAAACAGACCCTGCACCTGAACAGTCTGTTGAGCCACACCCTCTCTACAGGATCTGAAACTGTTGAATGTGTTACAGCAACATATGGCACACCCCACAAGTGTTGGTGCACAACAGACCATGGGAACTATAGCCCTATAAGCCTATGACGTCTGATCTGCAAGGCCATTGAGTCCATCATGATTGAAATCATAAACAGAGCTATTGGAAGCTGACAAACACACAGCCCTACCAACTGTGGTATGATCATGGGCAGAACATGGTTCTCAAACCTGCTAGACTGTTTGCAAGGCAGCCACCCAGGACACACATCACTGAAGAGAGCTACACACGTCCCACATAGACTCTGAGTAGCCCTTTATCAACATCACAGACACATGTTGTATCCACAAATTCAACAACCTGTGCATAAATATGTATTGACATATGAAGGAATGGAAATTTGTCCACAGAGAGATCACACGAGCTACGAATTGTGGAGTCCTGTTCAAGCTGTTAACACCTGCTGACCCACATGGTTCATTCCTGGGATTGCATAAAACAAAGTGCACACACATTACCATGTCCAGTCTGATGATGTCAGCATCCTACAAATATAGCAAGAGAAATGAAAACACCCAGTAAAGCATATTGCACGTTGTGTAAATGCGTATCTCCGTAGTATCATAGCATCGTTAGGTAGGGGTTTAAATCCTGCAAGTGCTCTGTGTGTGTTAGGGGGTGTGTGTGTGATTTCTTGAGAGAATTGCCCTTTTTGAAGACTAGGAAAACACATGAAAAGAGGTAGATTCTTCTTTGGCAAGTCTGATGATGTCAGCATCCTAGAAATCTAGCAGGAGAAAAGAAAACACCCAGTAAAGCATATAGTGTGTTGTGTTAATGCGTATCTCTGTAGTATCATAACATAGTTAGGTAGGGGTTTGAATCCTGCAATTGCTCTGTGTGTGTGTGTGTGTGATTTCTTGTGAGAGGAGTGCCCTTTTTGGAGACTAGGAAAACACATGAAAAGAGGTAGATTCTTCTTTGGCAAGTCTGATGATGTCAGCATCCTAGAAATATAGCAAGAGAAATGAAAACACCCAGTAAAGCATATAGTGTGTCATGTTAATGCGTATTTCTGTAGTATCATAACATAGTTAGGTAGGGGTTTGAATCCTGCAATTTCTCTGTGGGTGATTTCCTTTGAAAGGAGTACCCTTTTTGGATCCTGTGAAAACACATTCAAAGAGGTAATCTCCTCTTTGGCATGTCTGCTGCTGTCAGTATCCCAGAAATACAGCAGTGGAAACGAAAACTTCCAGTAAAGCATGTAGTGCATCATGTTAATGCGGATCTCTCTAGTATGATAACATAATTAGGTAGGGGTTTGAATCCTGCAATTGCTGAGCGTGTGTGCGACACTGTTGGTTAATGTATTGTGGGTTTTGCTTTTACAACTGTATGACTTATCAGTAAAACAACAGTATGTGCATTGCACACTTCCAGTATCTGTGTGGCACATACATATATGTACACGTGACCTCAATTGTTATCTGTGTGGCAAATACATATATGTACATGTGACCTCAATGAGTTCATAGGTGTGAAGCCTGCTTTATAAACGAATACATCTGTTACCATTGACAGTCTGTGCTGCTGCTTCTCAGACCTTAGGTCACATATGTATGTATGTGTCAAGGCCAGCCACTGTAGTGATCTGTGGCCTAGGTCATCTGTGTCACACACACCCATGACAGTTTCTATAGAATAGTGTGAGTGAGGGTTCATGCCTGGGGTATATGTCAGACATGTTCAAACACAACACAGTCTGTCAATAATGGCCATTAATTACAGGTGTAAAACACCTCCGTGGATATGCATACAGACCCCTTCATGCTTATGTGATGCAATGAGGGACATCAGCATACCTTTGGAAATGTGAATACCAAAGGACAGATGACATAACATGTGGCTGTATGTACACATCGGTACCCCTGCTACATGTTGTGGGCTACTAACAATGTAGTACTACAGGATACTATGTATTGTAAATGTGGATGACTATGCTATAGTTGGCTTATAGCTTTACAGCATGTGTTGGTCAACAGGTATCTGTCTATATGATACCCTTGTGGAGGATAAGTGTCTCATCTGGAGAATGCATTGTAGGCCACTGTATGCATTACCAGATCTGGACGGAGATATCCCTAGTGTGTTTGCTTGTACCTGGGATGGCTACATGCCAAACAGGAGTGGTCCCAGGAATGGGTGGCGGACAAAACCACTGGTTACTGGTATAGTATAGTACCGGAAGGACTCAAATGCTACTGTGTATCCTACATCTGTGTGTCAGTTGTTAAGACATCAGCTAATGATTGGGTAAAGTCAGGCTGTTGAGGTTATATATACTACCAGTATGCAAAACAATGACCGATATAAACAGTATCACCCACAGCATAGTGTCAAACCATGTCATACACACATGTGTACCCAAGTCGTAACATATGTGTAGTAAAATGCATACTGGCCACCAATAGGAAATATGAAGTGTTAACACTGTGTAATACAGGGCATGTCACCCTTTCCATGTGTCCACTATGCACATACATGCAGATGGTGCACCTCCACCATGTTCACAAATGTACACCTGCAAATCTGTACTGCACACATCACACACGTACCATCCACTCACCAACACATGCTGCCAGTACTGCACACATCAGCCAAGTGGCACATGGGCGGACAATACAGTATTGGAATTAACACTGGTGTAAACAATACTACATTGATAATCATAGCTGCAATGCATCATGCCTGCTCAGATATACCTACAAGGATATCAGTACTCCTTGCTGTTGACAACCTGCTAACATTGTTACACTGCTATTAGGTCACCCTGTGCATCAGCACCATGTAAGCCTGTTCCTGCATCGTTGTCACAGATGACAGGAGGTGGCACAGTTTCATCATATGCACAGTGTGTGTTATTGGTTTGCCAGAGCCCGACAATGACTCATCCAATTGACATGTATGTGTGTGTGTGTGTGTGTGTGTGTGTGTGTGTGTGTGTGTGTGTGTGTGTGTGTGTGCGTGTGAGGGACAACAGTACGGTATGGGTCAATGTTGGTGTAATGTGTGTGTATGTGTTAGCCCTAGGTGTTTGGTTTATGTGTGTGTGTCTGCATGCACACAGTTCCACCTTGTGGCTGCCACATATGGGTGATTGTGGGACAGCCACGAACTGTACCTGCCAGGCTGTACAGATCACTGTCTCCGGCCATGGACACAGTACCTGTGCCTGCCAGGGGTGCCACGGACAGTATCGGATACCAAGCCAGACTGGGTACTATCATCAGAGGCAGAGGGATGTCGACTGGATCCATGTCCCTGCTGGGACTGGCCAGAGCCATGTGCACGTGGTCATCTAGGACGGTCTATTGACAGCCCAGCCCCAACATTGCTGGGGCTGGTACTGTCACTACAGGAGTGGCTGGGACTTGTGTGTCGTCCGCGACGAGTGCCAGCTGATGATGTTGCTGGCATACGTTCACGTCAATGTCTCAGCCATCCTGCACTGTCCTGGCACATGGACATTACATTGCAGAGGACATCTAGTGTTTCCCCCAACGTCTATCAATGACCTCGGTGTAATTACAGATGGCACCTGCAAGGTCATGGATACTGTCATTGATAGCGGTGTTGTGAGCCCTCTGTGCCCTTAGTCCCTGCTTGGTGTACTGTTCCATACGTGCCTGCATTACAGACCGGAACATAGCTGAGGTTGTGAGACCTGTGGGGGCACGTCTGCCAGGGGCATTACGACCAGCAGTGCTCCCACGAGCATCCCTGGACATATGCCTATGTGGTACTGTTCCAGGTGTCTGGGTATGGCTGCTGTGTGGGGTTACATGTGCCATAGATACCACACTATCCTGGTTGATGCCGACTGTATGCTGTTCCTCCGCTAAGGCCATTGGTGTTGAGGGATGTATCGGCAGTATGAATGTGTGCATAGATGGGGTGGACAGCTGTGTACTGTCGATTTGCTGACCAATGACAGATCCTGACAAACCTGCCTGTGCCACTACACATGTGTCATCATGCCCACTATTTGTGGCAGTGACCTCAGGTTCCCTGCTGCACTCATCCAATACCTCAGCACCTGTGAGAGGAAGACAGGAAACACACTTCACAATCTGTACAGGATGTTAGCGCACATGCACACATGAACACATGAACACATGCACACATGCACACATTCACACATGCACACATGCACACATGAACACATGCACACATGCTCACATGCACACATGCACACATACACTACTCAGTCAAGTTGACACACACACACACACACACACACACACACACACACACACACACACACACACACACACACACACCAACAGCAATACGGAACATATCCATTAGTGGTTGATGGTGCAGTACAGTATCACAAGCCAAAGAGGCCTATCACATGTGTCAGCATGCAGGATGTGTGTTGCTCAACAGCATGCAGTGTGAGTGTGGAAAGTCCTTGTTGATAACAGTATACATGTCTTTGATGCATGTGTGTTGTTCAATGATTGGCCTCACCTTTGAACACAACATGTACATGGGCACAACATTGCTGTGCAAGTCTGAAACACTTTCCAATGTCCTGTGCACCATCACTCATAGGTATACATACTGTGGCTGGATGCACACAACTGTCAGGTGTATAGCAATGAATGCTATGTGTAGTACTGTAGTTACTGTAACTGGATGTAGTGTAGTACCATGAGCCATCATCAGGCAGCATCATGTAGTCACTCAAGGCCACTAATGTATGCCATACTGGCAACTATCTTGCTGTACCTGACCTGCACCACTTTGGCTACATTAACCATTTCACAGCCAGTTATTACATGGGTATGTAAGGTGTTCAATAGGGAGCATTGCCTCACATGAATGTGTTGTGTGTTGAAGTGTGTCACACCGCCCCATGATAGTCCTCTACCCCCAGGTATAGCATGTGTGCTGTGTTGTTGATATTTGGGATACTGGAGTATGACCTTACAGCAGGTGTCTACATATGCCATGTGTATCAAATTAATACTAACTGCATATGACAAAGTGGAGTATGTTGTGTGCATATGTATTGACTCTGCCTATACAATGTCCACTACAGTGTACCCCAATTGGTTGGGATGCTCTGTGTATTGCATGTGTTTGAGGTGGATACTCATGTTACTGGGATGTGCATAGTCCCACAGAGAACATGCAAAGCATGCATTATGTGTAGGTATTGTACATGTGTATATGGCCTACAAGTCTCCTATGACATGCACATGTTATATGCTATATTAAATGTAGAACACTCACCAGCATTGGTGTGCTGTCTTGCTATCACAACAGAGGGACCTACAAGGATATGAGACAGTTTGTCAGTGTCAACAACTATGGCATTGCTGCTGTGTGTTTGCAATTCCACAGTAGTACAAGAGGTGACAGTCACAGGCATACAAATTATGTTCCAAATTATCAGTATTGCATGACACCAGGCTCCACATCTTCTGAATACACAGTACAAATCTGGTAAATGCATGTTCTAACAATTGATCTAAAAGTAGTCTACAGATATGCCATGTTACCTGCACGCTCTGTATCTACATGCTGGGTGACTCCAGCCTCCATGATGACACATGTCTTTTGTACTGGTTGGCCAGGAGCCACCACACTGAGGAGCAGCTCTTCCACTCTGGTAAGAGGGGGATGTGCTGATGCACCACCACCTGTGGCAAGCTGTTGTCTGTGGACATTGGATGCATGCTGCTGGACATGTCTGATTAAATCATTGCAGTGATGGTGTACCTGCTCATAAGTCCGGTTATGCATGCCTACATCATTCACCCGATGGACAACATCTTGCTACAGTGCAGTGCGTCCATGCTGGTCCTGGCTAGATCTGGAGAACAGCAGGTTGTAATCCTGTACCAGGGCATCAAATATGACCTCCTCCTCCACAGGGAAATAGGCAGGCTTCCTGTTGTGAGACATATTCCTGTAAGACAATAAAACAGTAATTGTGAGCAAGTCATGTGGCACACTTAACATGCTAAAGTACAGACATCAATGAAATGCCATATATAGCAACCTATTGGCTGTCAGTAGATACACACCTTTAATACCACATAGGACTGCTCAGCCCACAACTGCCTGACAGTGTCTGGCACATACTATATTCCAAAACATGTTCTGCACAGCAATAAAGTGGAACCAGTATGTAAGACTATACAACAGTACATGGCACACTCTATGTGACACAATGCACCACCTAGCCACAGGGGGTGTGTATGAAGCTAATGCATGCAGACATTTGTCATCCATTGAAATGAATGTTAAGTACTGTTTAAGTACTATCAGTACACCACGCTACTTGTTGATAGCAAACCCCTCAGTAACAAATGTGCACATTCATCACTATAGGTGGCATACTGCTGTAATACACTACACATGTTGCTAGATATGCACATATATCCTGTGACACACATACCACCAAGGCCATGTTACAGGCATACCCACATGTACATCAGACATACCTACAGGACACAAAGGTATGGCAACCCAGATCAGTTTTACCTGTGTAACATACAGTACTGTGTGTCAGCACCTACAAAACCTCATGCCTGAGGTTTGTAATGTGTGAGGACTACAGGTAACAAACAAAACAGTATGTCCAAGCAATGTGGATATAAACCATACTGTGCTGTTTAGGCCTACAGCTTCAGGCAGTAATACTGTTCATACAGGATCTGTATTCACTAGTGTTAACAATCAATAAGCATTCATGTACTGCTTAAGCATACAATGGCACACTCCATTCAACACCATGGGACTACGTCACACCGTATGCCTTACTGCTTTTCCTGCCTAGCAATAGCATACATATCCTTTGCTGGGATTTGAGCTACAACACTACATACCATGATATACACAGTTTCCCACTAGGCTATCACACATATACACAACTTTGACGCATTCGCCTACACATTCACCATCACACCCAGTCAACCTCACATAGCAAGTAATACAACAAGTACATGTGTGTGTGTATCGGGTCCTAAGTAGCTAATAGGCTATTATCCATAGGGCCTATGGAAGCCTAGCCATATGATACCCTGCCCTTCAACACCCATGTAATGTAGGTTCATGTGCCCCTGTCATGCAGAGCCACAGTGGTGACTCCCGGGTTGTTTCTTATCTCACACCCACTCATCATGATTATTCATGACAACCGCTAATGAGGACCTTCATTTGCTATTGATAGGTGGTTAGTTCCAGAGTATGGTATGTGTCTGAGATGATAATGTACCACTCCAGCATGTTCTGCTTTTTCACATTACAGGGTTTAGATCAGTACAGTGTCTAGCTTGTATGGAGTTTAATCTGTATATATGGAGCATGTCCAACACCTGTGGGTTTGGCATAGCTTTGTATGTTAGGCAGAGGTTGCCTCTGGGTAGGCGGTATGTGACACAGTGTCTACTGTTGCTGTGGATGTCTTCTGAGGTACATACCGACAGGGCCAATGTACTCTATGATGGGTGTTATGACTGATGAGTACAGTGGAACACTGACCTCTTTTTCCATGGATGACACACCTTTTCTGATGACATGTGGACTGTACTCAGTTTACATGACTAGTGTGGCACTGTGATTATCAATAGGGACACTACTGTACACCTTTGTCCCGTAGTCTCTCATCACACTTTCGGTGTTGAGTAGACTACCACCTATGTGGTAGTTCATGGGTACAAGGTTTTTAACAAGAGTGATGGCAATACATTTACAACATTGCGCTTGGGTGTACATATGAACATCTATTGGTGTACATATAGATATACATATAGGCACATATACAGTCCACCTTTCATGGTGGGAATACCAATTATGCAAAGGTTGAGAGGGATGCAGTTATGTAATGATATTGCACAGTCTTGTGCGGAATGCATGGAAGGTAGTATCAGCCCATGTACCTTTAGCAGGACCCCCTATCTGGAAGACTAAAACCTGAGGAATCATATCCACGGCGTGTAAATGCCATATGTCATATGTCAGCACTGTATGCTGTCTTGTTTGCCACACACTACCACCTACATATAAAAATGCACATAACAACCTGCAACAACATATAATTGTCCACCCTTCACAAACAGTTGCAGTATGTCCCTTGCTCTATGCACATGTTCAGATGCTAATTTATCAGACACATGCATATCTCTCCATATGTGTGTGCCATACACACACAGGGTCCACACTGTTGTAAGTCCGTACACCTCACAGATGACCTGTTGGGCCTTGCTACAACATGGACAGTTGTCACGTGTGCATACAGTAATAGTACAGGGAGCATATATAGCTGCAAATGATAACGTTAATATACTAGCCTGGTACAGCAGTTGCCAATGCTAAGCTACAAAGTATGTTACTATCATGCATGTCTTACTCTGTCACATCCAAGTTTATATAGGTGTTTTCACTACTCCCCCAAACTGTCATTATATGCAGTACTGTACAGACCATAGATAACATGTTCAGATGTTTGACATATAATGCTGAGATACATATGTCACAGTTATGTCCCACTGCACACAGCTACACACTATTTTGTCCATGGCAGTAGTTATGCATGGCATCACTGCATACATACCTACTGCTGCCACTTATGCATGTTTCTGAGTATGTACAGTACTATTCATAAACATCTACTACTTGCCGGTAACTACAAATCTGTTACATACCTGTTACTCACTGTCAGGTCTGTCTGTGTATGCTTTCCAAGGTTTTTTTTTATTTATTAAGTAAAGTTTTTTACTTATTAGTTATTATTGGTTATTAATTAAGTTTTTTTCTTAATTAATATATTTAGGTTTTAAAGAAGTAAATATAATATTTACTTAAGTAAGGTTTCTTTATTAAGTAATAAAATTTGTCAGTAGTTGCTGACACGTGCAATGTAATGGTTGCATGTGGGGATAGCAAGTACAATCTGCTTTTATAGGTATCTGTGTATGTGCATGTGATGCCCTCTGCACCAATTGGTGCCCAGCATTTGGTAAATGCAACCAGCCTGCTGTGTGGTAATTGCAGTACTCACTGTCATAACAACCCAATGCTATAAATTGCTAAGGTATGTAGGCGTAGCCCTTTCAGATTTCCAGAGTGGGGCCCATGCTTGTTTGCTGTGGACACTGTTGTGTAAGTCAGAAGGTTGGTATACTTCTTATATCTGAAGCTAGAGGTGTAGACAGTGATGTACATGTTGTACTCAGGCCTGACTGTTGCCACTTGCAGCACAGAGCTATCAGTGTAGAGTTTAACTCAACACTACAAATGCTTACACGACATTTATGTGACTATGTAGTTTCTTTTCCACTCATATAATTAACTGCCATACAAACGTAGTTATTGAGAAGTATTCTTTTGGCGCATGAACTGTTTGTGAACTGTTATACTGTGAATATTAATGTAGTCACTTCTGCAGGGTTTGTGGTTTTATTGTTGACATTAGCACAGGGTTCACAGGACAACTGGAAATTCCAGTACTGTGTATGCCTACCTACATCCTTGGTAGACCCTAAACACACAAGTGTATTTAAAGTGTGGGGGGGTTGCTGACATACAGAGAGCATTATGTATTATTGTGTAAATGTTATCTTACTGGACTTAAAGGATTGGTGTGTACCTGTTGGTTTATCAAGGCAGGTGGTCTGTCTGCATAGTTCCCGACTGTGAACCTATCCATATGGTAGTCAAATGTTACACTGTTATTCTTTGTCTGGGAAACCCACAGGTGTTTTCATCACTAGAACAATGGCATTGTTACAGTCAGTTGCTACCAGTACATGGCTACATCCTTTGGTATTTCTGTGTTGTACAAAAAGTCACTGGACACCAAACCAAGGATCCACAACGATAACCAAAACACACGAAAATCCACCACAGCAATACAAGGAAGCAGCTACACCAAAGACGAAGTGAAATCCTTTATTCCAGCAAGGTTACAGACTAAGCGCTTTCACCAGTAAACTGGTATCCTCAGAGTCTGTTGAAACACTCTTGCTTCCATGTTTAAATACAAAACAAACATACCCAATCATCCAATTAATAACTCAATTAAACAATCAAAGCCTAATCTATCAAATATTAAAGTTAAATAACCTCTCCTACAAAATATATATATATATAAAGTGTAAAAAATGTAAAAAATATATATGTGACAGCAGCCTGAAATTGTAATAAATTACACACACAACCTACAAATATAAATTTGAACAAGTAAATAATTAATAATAACATTTTATGTTACTTCTGAATATATAAATTTCTATACCATTTAGTACAATTTATCCATAATACATATCCTACACATTGGTTATATAATTATATAACTCTAATGGATTGTTTGTACAAATACATCACAAGTGTTCTATTTTATATACAACTTAATGTTTACTTTTATGAAATAAACAAAATAAAAAAATAAAAAATAAAAACATTTGTAAATTTTTTGTTTTACTAAAAACAGAAAAACCTATCTTATTAGCAATAACTAGTTATTTGTGCCTACTGATTGCCTTTATATTACACTAGCTTTCCATTTAAGATGGGGTTTTAAAGAAATATGGTCATTCAGACCAGGGAATCTGGTGGCATTTAATCTTAGTTGCCACTCCGATTCCAAAACCGCCACTCTATTATTCATATCACCAGGTGATAGGGGCATAACCCTATCGATGATAAAAAACAAAAATTTCTTAAAGTTGACACATGACCTACTATGCAAATATAGGGCGTTGTGCTCATCTTTGTTCTTAATACTTCTGACGTGCTCACAAATTCTTTCACGTAGTTTACGTGTGGTCATGCCGATATAGTAAGCATCGCATGACACACAAGATGCTAAGTAAACACACCACCTAGTGTTACAGTTACATAAGCCAGGACATGCCAAGGTTCTTGGAAAACCCATCACACATACATAGCCACCTTCCGCAATAAATCTACACACATTTTTTTTTTTTTTTTTATTTCTGTGTTGTACTCATACATAAGGGTATGCTTGTGAAAGTCCTACCACAGCTATTTGCAGTGTGTGTAACAGCAGGATAGCTGCTATGCCGGTGTGTTTGTGCCTCTGCCAGTCCTATGAAACACTCAGATATATCTTTGCATGGAGTCAGGGATAGGTAGTTAAATGTGAAGTACACCTTACACATAATAGAGACAGTAAAAGTCTAGACTTGTGTGAAGCAGTGCATATGGATACGTACTCCTTTTATGAAGTACAAGCAGTGTCTACTGTTATTATTGTCAGTATTTATTGTGTAATACCCCACCTTTCTGACTGACATCAGTACTTTTCAGAGGGATTCAGAGGGACACAGCTTAAATATGTTTCACAGTCAGGGACATCCCTGTTAAGTAGTCACAGTTGGGGAGTATGGCCTCTGCCCTAATCAGATTTGCCACTGTTTATCCTGCTTTGATACTGTGTGAGGGTTGTAAAGTGCCTCTGTAACTTTATTTGCTGCTAGAATGGCTGCTTCTCATATCACACTCATGTAATGCATTTCACAACAATTGCTGGTAAAGATCCACAAAACAAGCTTTGTGTTATGGCCTTCCTATTTTTCCTTTACATTCAGTCATTGAAATGCATGATATATTTATTTGAGCAGCAGGTCATTGTATATCTGCTGTGGCTTAGTGGTAATTCATGCAGTCTCTTGTGTCAATGGTCTGGGGTTCGAGGCTGGCAGAGGTATTTTATTTTGCTGCTGAGCAGAACAAGGGCCCTGACATAGAGTGACTAAGGCACTTTTAAGCAGCTGTAAGCGGCTTTGCGTGGGTTTGTGCGACGCTTAGCGATGCTTAGCTAAGCGTACACATGCACACACTCGCTTAAACCCGCTTACTACTGCTTAAAAGTGCTTACTCCCGCTAACCCCCGCGCTAATTTCTTGAAAGAAAAGAAAATGGGGAGATAGGAAAGTGGTGAAAAAGGGGGCACAAAGAGGGAAAGACAGTAGGAAAACAAGCTTGGGATGTGCAGGATGGGTGTAGGGAAGGTCCATAGCTGCCCATTTCTTTACCAGCAACAGCTGTGCATATGCAATAAATTTGGAGTGAAATTTGAAACCTTCCACCCCTGGGAGAGGGGTGAGGACAACAAAGTATGTTATACTGCCAATTATAATTATCAGTTTACATGTCCAGTGGACATGTGTGCAAAATGGGCAGCTATGTATGGGGCGTAATTTTTTTGTGGGTACAGATTGCCCTTTTTTTTATTTTTTTCAGGTGAGAGTGGAAAGTGAGGTTGAGGAAGTAGGTATATTTAGGGAGGTAGGTTGGGGAGGTAAACAGACAAGAGAGACAAGACGCATACAGGGGCAGTGTATGACACATGGGGTGGGTGAACACAATTGATGGGGACGGATGTTTGGAAATTGCAAGCCCATGAGCCCACAGATGGTAACAGTGGAACTGAGATCCCTACCCATGGGCAGTCACCACTGCACCTTCACAGCCCCGAGGGTGGCTGTGCTGGGGGCTGCATAGGACGGGCAGGCTCACCCATGAGAAACGCCACTCTTGCCTTGAGCTGGCATAGGGGATCAGCGACTGAACGCTGGATCTCCCTACGCACCACAACCCGGACCCTTCGAAGGGTGACAGGTGGCCCTTCTCCACCCACGCTTGCACGGGGGGACGAGCCCTATCCCTTGCAGTGCTTCCACCCAAAGGTGGCATAGGACCAACGGAGGAGGGAGCCCGGGCTGGGTACCGGACCTGCTGGTGCCAGGTGCACTCGCCAGCTGAGGAGGGACAGGTGGGTCCGCTGGGTCCAGCCTTCCCATACATTCTGTGATTAGGTGTGTTTAATTACAGCATAAACAACAGCATTCCAAATTAGTTGTAACAGCATGCAGTAATATTCCCATTAACCCAACACACCAAGGTTCCAACAGTTGAACAGCAAGCATAACACATGCATAAATTAAATGACAGTGGACATTCCAACAGCATGCAGGGATGATTGGTGGCAACAGACCACCATGATTGTGGTGTTTTAACAGGGCACATGCATCAAAGTGAATGCAGATATTTATAGAACAGTAGGACGTATGTCCCAAAAAATGTGTTGAGATTACACATACCCATTGAATTGTGGAATTGCATTATTTATGCACACACAGTAAGATGTAGAAAGAAACCTCAATTAACATCTTATAAGTACTTTTAGTCTACACTACATTCCTATTGACTGCAGGTGTATATCCCCTACATGTATTATTACACTTGGCAACATGCATTAGGTTGTGTAATGGGTTTGGCTAGTTCATTATATACCTGACCTATATCTGACATACTTACTGTCCAGGATGCAGATGTTACTGCTACATATTTATTGTTGTATTTATATTTCATTATCTACATATCTGGATGTGTTCACATGACATTTTCAGTTAGATTTGTACAGAACCCTATATGTCATATACCACACTCACATTTCTAGGGATATAATTAGCAGACTACTCGTGTGACAGTTTTACTTATGGATGCCAGCCAGTAACTGACTGTTGAGGACTGTATATATGCTTCACAGCTACTAGCACTTCCATCAACCACTTTAGATGGGACTGCCCAACTGTGGGTTGCCAGCACTTATTAAAACAGTACTATTTGTATAATGCAAGGGCACAACAACATTCCAAAGTAAGTGACACAGACACAGTCCAGGTTTTATACCTTTATTAATTACATTACACACTTTTCCACAGGCTCTCTCCTTTATTTGATATTACGGTGCATATGGAAGACATATTCAAGACATATGATACTTTTATTAATAGGTTAGAACACTCTTTTTCAGGCGTGCTCACTTATTTTATATGACAGTACCTGCAGAGATATTATTCCAGACATATTTTACCTTTCTTAATGGGTTACTACACTCTTTTTCTGGCTCTCTGGCTTATTTTATATAACAGTACATGCAGAGGACTTATTCAGGGCATTGTATGGCTGTATTATTGGGCTACAACACTTTCTCTCAGGCTCTCTCACCTATTTTATATAATAATACATGCAGAATAATCACTAACCTGCCTGGTGGCGCAGCCTTAGCAGCTTATCTGCATAGGCTTGCTGATTCGCAGCACGGACACCTGCAGCTGTGAAGTAAATGAAGGGATATTGAGACATACCTTTCCATTATACAGAATCAATTAGCATTTCTTACATACTGCATTCCATGGCTACCTACTCAGTATTGGGGCATCTTGCATCCCACGGGCCTCCTGTATCCATTGGTTCAGTAGGTCCTGCTTCCATCTCTTCAGGTCTGCATGGTGGTGATGGACCTGCTCACCAGTCCGAGGAATGCCTGTGACACTGGTGAGGTCATGAGCTAACCGGTTCCAAGCCTCTGCCTTGTACTCCGTCCCTTGGAACTGGCCCTGCAGGAGTCTTGACTCATGAACATCCTTATTACTTTCCTCTCAGGCTGCTGCATGTCCTGAGCTCGGAGTGAATATCCGAACCCCAGTGTACCTGATTTTCCCACCTTTATCCATTCTAAAGAGGCCCCGTTGGAATCCAAGTCAAGGAACAGAGTCCTGAATAGGATTTTTCCCGTCCTGCCCACTAAGACTTTCTCCCCTGAATAGACCTTTGTGAAACCCAGTGTACCTGATTTTCCCACCTTTATCCATTCTAAAGAGGCCCCGTTGGAATCCAAGTCAAGGAACAGAGTCCTGAATAGGATTTTTCTCGTCCTGCCCACTAAGACTTTCTCCCCTGAATAGACCTTTATGAAAGTATGTCCTGCTAATGCATTTTTTAAACTTTTAATACTCCAGGTTATTTGACTTCCCTCCCAGGTTAACCAGCAGCCTACCCCCTCCCCCTCCCGTAGCAGTTAAGTGACCCTTAACTACCCTTTTTCTACCTCTTTTTGTCCTTTAGGATAACTCTCTCCTCTACCTTGCCTATATCCCACTAGTGAGTCCTTTCGCTTGCTCTGTCTCCTGTTATTTCTGAATGTGGCCACTAGGTGGCACCCTATTCACTATACTCCCCGACCTCACACTAGAGTTTTTTTTTTCCTTGTTATTTTTTGGTCACAACCCTTTATCTATTTTTCTACTGCACCCAATATTACTGCCTCACATAGCTTCCAAATAATTATTTTATCCCTCCCAATCAACCTATATTCTCTCTTTGTATCTTACCTCATAGTCCACTCTTACCTTGTACTCTTACCCAGTGCTTCTTCTACTTCTCACTGATTGTTTTCCTGGCTTGGTCCCCTCTCTGGCTCTTCCCTATACTTTTATAATTGTTTATACTATTACCACTGCCTATACTGCTTTACCTTAGTCCTCTACACTACCTTTTAGATTATTCCTTCTCTTTCCTAACTCAAAGTCATCTCTTCCCTACTACATCTACATTATTCTATTCTTTTCTCTTTTCTACCCCGTAGTCACCTCTTATACCCCATAGCTATCTCTGTCCTATTTCTCCTGATCTCTGTTAGCTCCTCTTAGTCCAATATCTCGCAATCGTTGTTATCTCCTTTAGCTTTCACTAAACACCTGGCCACTCCTTCCCATCTCTCTCCTCCCACTTGGATCTATTTCCTGTCGGATTTTACAAATATACCCCTCTCTAAGCGGCTTCATCCTTATTACTTTCCCCTGAGGCTGCTGCATGTCCTGGGCTTGGAGTGAATATCCGAACGTGAGTACTCAGCTGTGTCCTTTACTTTTGTTTATTTAAATGTAACCACTCATTTATTGTCTTGTATAAACTGTATACATCTTTACTTGACATAGCATGTTGGTCTGCTATTTGCGAAGTGTACAACTTATAGTGATAATCTCTATTATGCCTATAGCAGTATATCTGCGTCAATAGGACCCACGTGGTGCTCTTCTCATCCGGGAAATATAGAGCTGGTGGAGCTCTACATGCTTATGTGTGGCTCTGAATTGGCATTCTTTTTAGGTGGCTAATTTGAGCTGTAATTTTGTAACTACAACGAACATGCATCTGTACGAATAACTCTTGAACAGTTGCTAATAGCGGGTTGTGTATATAAATGTCACTTGTTCTAGCGTCCATGTGGTTCCTATCTATGCAGCATCTGTATCAGAGGCTAGATGTGATATTATGTATATGATACTTTGAATGCTATCTAGTCTAAGCTTAATATTATTAACATTTGTTATTGGCCTCTAGTGGATAATAGCGCCATTTCTTTCCAGCACCCATATGGTTCCTAATTTACACAGTGTATGTGTTAGCGGCTTGATATTATGATGTGATAGTGTTAGTGAATGCTACTAGTCTCTGAATCTATCTTAAATTATCTACTGCGTTGATAGCATTGAAATCAACTACTGACAGCCAGTCTTTTTGATACTGCTCTTGAACTTAACCCTCCTTTGCTGGCTTGTGTCCTACATATCCCAGTCTCAGGTTAATGCATTTGTATTTCATGTTGTTACTACCTGGATCTAAAACCTTCATTTTTTCTAACATAATTACATTAAGGCAATAGACTATGTCATGGTTCATTAGCTCCAATCCTGCTGTTTTAATGTTAGTGGTCACATGTACTGTATCCTGTTGGATTATTGCTTATTTGATTATTTTTGCTGTAACTGCATAGTCTAGGTATTCCTGTTACAAAGCTTATTGCCTACAGGATCAAATAGCTTAATAGAGTAAATCATCTGCTCACTTATTATGCACCTAAACAGACTTCAGTGTAACTAATTGTATCTGATTGTATGTTGCTGCTCTGTATGAATCTTTCTCCTGTGTGCCTACTCTACACTGTGGTAAGGGGTCAGTCATCTGTTTCTGTCTTGGAGTTAGAATCTAAAGTATTATACTTGGTTGTTTCTTATCTACACACTTTGTCTGTTGAACTTACTTTTTTTTTCTTCTCTCTCTCTTCCTTATATTTTACCAGCCCAGTGTACCTGATTTTCCCACCTTTATCCATTCTAAAGAGGCCCCGTTGGAATCCAAATCAAGGAACAGAGTCCTGAATAGGATTTTTCTTGTCCTGCCCACTAAGACTTTCTCCCCTGAATAGACCTTTGTGAAAATATGTCCTGCTAATGTATTTTTTAAACTTTTAATACTCCAGGTTATTTGACTTCCCTCCCAGGTTAACCAGCAGCCTACTCCCTCCCCCTCCCATAGCAGTTAAGTGACCCTTAACTACCCTTTTTCTACCTCTTTTTGTCCATTAGGATAACTCTCTCCTCTACCTTGCCTATATCCCACTAGTGAGTCCTTTCGCTTGCTCTGTCTCCTGTTATTTCTGAATGTGGCCACTAGGTGGCACCCTATTCACTAGAAAACTATACTCCCCGACCTCACACTAGAGTTTTTTTTTTCCTTGTTATTTTTTGGTCACAACCCTTTATCTATTTTTCTACTGCACCCAATATTACTGCCTCACATAGCTTCCAAATAATTATTTTATCCCTCCCAATCAACCTATATTCCCTCTTTGTATCTTATCTCATAGTCCACTCTTACCTTGTACTCTTACCCATTGCTTCTTCCACTTCTCACCGATTGTTTTCCTGGCTTGGTCCTCTCTCTGGCTCTTCCTGCTCCGTTCGCCTTGCGGGCTCACTCCACTCCCCTACCCTACCCCCAATTCCTAACCACCCCAGTGCCCTTAACCTTATACTTGCTCAGCCACACCCTCAACTTATTCAGCTCCTATCATATTTCCTGCCTCGTTCACACATTCCAGCACTCCATTGCTGTCTTACTGCCATACCCCACTTCCCACCATCCTAGTACTAATTATCAACCTTGCTAAAATGACCAAACCCAATATGACCCTGACTTTTAAGCTACTTTACTTATTGCTACTCCCGAATATCCTTCTTATATACTATACCCTTACTTCCTATGAAAACCATACCCTTAGAAGATTTCCTAGTAAAGCTAAACAAACAAACTCTGTCCTTCCTCTAGCTAAACAAACATATCTTAACCTCCTGTCATCTTGCCCTTACCTTCCCCCTCACTATCACAGAGTACTACACAACAGGTATCACACAGCTAAAAAGCTCTACCTAATACCCTCTAAAATCTCAAAAATACTTCCATTCCCACAAACACTCTTACTGGTACACGGGGACATTCACCCCAACCCTGGCCCTCAGAATTCCCTTATCCACACCCTCTCGGACCAAACTACTAACAATTTAAGGTCACCTTTCTCTTCTAACTCCCTTTCAATAGCACACCTAAATATTCGTAGTATTAATAATAAAATCACACAGCTCCATGCCTTAATCAACCTCTACTCATTTGATATCCTCTGTCTTACTGAAACCTGGCTCAAACCAGGTACCAAGGACAATGAAATTACTCCTCCTGGCTACAGCATTTTAAGGCAGGATCGTCTAAACAAAAAGGGTGGGGGAGTTGCTTTACTTTATAAATCTGAACTGCAGGTGGTCTCAATTGACTCCTTAGCTCCTTCCCCTGCCAGTGCTGAAATACTCTGCAGCAAATTCCAAGTAAATAAAAACAAAGCCATATACATAATATGTTCCTATATCCCTCCTGGTAATAACTTAAATACACTTGAAAACATCCTTAGCTGGCTCTCATCTACCTTTCCTCAGGAAACCATAATCTTAGGGGACTTCAATATTGATTGGAACTCCTGCATATCCCCCAAACCCACCTTTCACCTCAACCTCTTTACTTTCCAACAAACCATAAACTCCCCAACTAGGATTCACAAATCTACCAATAAACAGACCATCTTGGACTGGATATTGGTCAACAATAATCCCCTATCATATAAAACTGGAACACTCCCTGACAATATCAGTGACCATCTTCTCACCTATATCACTAAACAAAAAAATAGTAACCACAAACAGGCTAGTTATCATACCATTCGTAACAAAAAAACTTCATCCTTCAAGACTTCCTTAATGAGCTCAAAGGATGCAACTGGTCAGCTCTGAAACACCTTCCACTTGATGAGGAAGTTACCCATTTCAACAACACATTCCTCCAAATTCTAGATCGTCATGCCCCCTCTCACTTAATTAGAATGGGATCCAAAGCAGCTCTTTGGTTTTCTAAAGAAACCAGGCAAACAATGCTATTAAGGAACAAACTATGGACAAAATGAAGAACTACAAAAAACCCAACTGACCATCAAAACTTCAAATAACTTAGAAATACTACAAAAAACTCATCCTTCTGGATAGAAAAAAACTCTACCTCCAATATCAACAAAATCAAAATCATAACCCCAAAAAATTCTGATCAGGAATCAATAAACTGCTCCATCCTGGGAATTCCAAAACACCTACTCCAGCTAACTTAGCTCAGACCCCTTCTAATATAATATCCAACACATTCAACAACTTCTTCTCTGAAACAGTCACCTCTCTAGCCAACACCATGGTTCCCCCCACTTCCCTTCAAAATACCTCTCCTCATAACAATACCCCACTCTAAAATTTAGTAGTCTCCACAGCCTATATTCACAAGCTACTTTCAAAACTTAAACCTTGTACTCCTTCAGCTGACCAACTACCAGCTTAATATCTGCAGCTAGCAGCAGCAGTACTAGCATACCCAATCTCCATCTTAATTAACAGAACTATAACCAAATCTACTATTCATTCCCTCTGGAAAGTTTCCCATATCATTCCACTGCATAAAGGAGGAAACACTAACGAACTTTCTAACTTCCGTCCTATAGCCTTACTATCACCACTAACTAAAATTATGGAACGTTGTATACACCATCGACTTTTGAATCATCTTCTACATAATAACCTACTTGCAGACTCCCAACATGGTTTTAGACCTTTCCATAGCACTTCCACTGCTCTTACAGATTCCATCAACAAAAATCACAATAACAACCTATTCTCCTCTGCTTTATTTCTCAACCTCTCTAAAGCCTTTGATATGGTGAACCATCACCTTCTGCTAGACACTTTGAAATCTCTTTCTCTTTACTCTTTGGCATTGCGCTGTTTTAACTCCTATTTGAAAGATAGAAGACAAGCAGTCCTTTGGGACAGCCTTTTATCCTCTCAGCTCCCAGTCACCATCGGGGTCCCCCAAGGATCCATCTTAGGTCCCCTTCTCTTCTCCATTTTTATAAATAACCTCTCTACTTCCCTCCCAACATCCACATGCATTCAGTATGTGGATGATTCAACACTCATCTGTACTGCTGTATCTCCAGCTGAACTTCATTCTTCCACCCAAGAAGTCTTTACAGCAGCAGAAAACTGGTTCCAACATATCTGTCTCCTCCTTAATCCCCCCAAAAAAACAAATTACTACTTTTTTCTCCAACCCTTAAGTCTGCCCCCCTCTCCTTTTCTATTGTCTCTGACAATGGCACTATCATAACACCTGATTGTTCCACTAAACTACTAGGGTTTACAATAGATAATCAACTAAACTTTGATTTCCACATCAACCTAACCATCAAAGCTGTTAATAAAAAGATAGGTGCCCTCTACAGACTTAAACCCTTTCTTTCAGCAACTATCAGGGTGTCTCTAACCCAAATTCATCTCATCTCTACATTATTGTATGCCTCTCCATCTTTTATCAACCTATCAAAATCTAACATTCAGAAACTAGCCACATCCTACCATAGCATTGACAGGTTTGCCACAGGCTCCCCATTTCATGCCCATCATTGTGTTAATCTCAAAAAACTTGGCTGGCTTGAACTTCAAAATCTTATTCTTCTACATCAATTAGTTATCACCCATAAAATTCTCTGTTACCCTACTAATACACCCATACTTAACCTTGTTGCTCCTTACAGGAATCTTACTTCCCTTCGCTCAGCTAACAAACTGCTAGTAGCTACTCTCAAATCACACAATAAATCTGGTGACTCCTTGTTCACAAATGTTGTTGGCTCATACTGGAATAAACTTCCCATTGAACAGACTACTTTAGTCTCATCACAACTTTTTAAGAAACAATTAAAGAACTATTTCAAATCTCACTGACTTTGCCCTTGCTCAAATCCTGACTGACCCCAGCTTCCAACTTCCATTATACTTCCCTCCTTTGCCTATTGCTATACATCCATCTTTTCTACTTGTCTCTCTCATTATTACTACTCCTCCTCTGCAGCTCTCCTGGCATCCACATGGATATTACTATTCCTATGATGTCACTATCTCATTTACACTAGATATATTACTGCAACCTGTTATCTCACCTTCTATTTAAACCTTGTATTTTGATTCCTACTGTACAAGTCTGGGTCTTAAAACTATTTTCTCTGGCACAAAATGTTTATTATATCTGTTAATATTGTAAATATTGTATAGACTCTAGTGTCTGTTTATTTTTTTCATTACAATTCCTGCTACTGTAAAGAGTATGGGATTAGGGATCCTCGTTGTATTTTTTTCTGTTAAATTGCTACTGTTCTGTTAAATTGCTGGAATAGTTCTGTAGTTACTTACATTTTAGTCTCTTAATGTGCTGTTTTATTTACTAGTATATAGTGGAGCTTTTCTCCTCGGGCCTCTGCTGAAAATGGACATGTATCCAGCCAGACTAGCCCGGTCAACAAATGTAAAATAAATAAAATAAATAAATAAATAAATGACAGTGGACAAGGAGCCAAACCATGTATTTTGACTTTTCAATGCCCCAACATTGGGCTCGGAAGCGTGTACCCTCTCCAGCACCAGCCATTCTAACTGCAGATGGGAGCTACAATCAGTTATGGCGAGTATTCCCACCTATGGGGCTTAAATATGCCGCATTTCCTGCACTTTTTTGTGATTGGCCATTTTTGAAAATTCTCGGCTGACTGCAGACCTGCTTAGTAATGGTTAATCTGCCATTTATAAGTATATGTATGTTAACAGTGGCTGTTTATCCTAAGTTGTCATGGCTCAGTGGTTCAGTACTTTGATTATGGTGCACAGAATCCTGGGTTCGAACCTTGTCATTGCATTTTATTTTACTACTCTCTAGACAGGCTTGGGAGTGTGGCTGTGTTTAGGCAACTTTGCTCTACGTTGCTCCACGTGTCCCTACGGTGCGCTGGTTAGCGTGATGCGCACCTCCGCGCAAACCAATTGCGCTGGGTAAAGCGCTATTTAGCTATGGGCAACTACATTGCGCTGGGTAAAGTGCTATTTAGCTATGGGCAACTACATTGCACTGGGTAAAGCGCTGCTGAACTATGGGCACCTATATTGCGCTGGGTAAAGCGCTGCTTAACTGCGGGCAATTATATATCAGGATCCTTTATAAATATATATTTTGTTCACTGATACATAGGCCATTTCACTGCTTTTTAGTAAACTTTTAATCATATATGTCGGGTATTATTTCATATACTAATTTAAAACATAAATAGCAAGGGGAGTGGTGGGACTCGAACCGTGAATGCCTCCTCTTTGTGCGAACGCTCTACCATTACGCTATTGCTATTTGGTGTAATTTGCATAAACATTCCTTCTTATGCTCTTCCATGTTGGGATTGCTAACTGCAGCTAAGCAATGGGCACACCCGCGCACACACGTGCAAATACGGGCAGCTATTTCGGGAATTAAAAAAAATAAAATTAATGTTTTACTTTTTTATAACTGTGCTGGGGGTTTACAATGTCAGGGAGTGTGGTGTTGAGTACATGGACATTTGAGCGGACTCACTCTTGTGTGTTTACATTTTGCATTTCGGACACTTGCAGGGGCGTGGACATTTAGACTGCTTGGCAGTTGGACATGCCCCCTGCTTTCCTGCATGGTCCGTGTTAGACTTGCAGTTGAGTCAGCATGCTCTCATGAATATTCATGGCACGCTGACATCATACCGTTCAACTGCAGCCTCCGAGTAAGACTTATTTAGTCTTACACGGAGAGTTTGTGAATCTGGGGGAGAATTTCCAAACAAGTATGTTCCACATCCCATATTTTGACCCAATGGAAATATAAAATGTTTTCAAACAGATTTTTTTCTCATAACTCAAAGAAAATGTTTTCTCTATTGAACTATACTCAACATAACTAAATAACTAGTAGAATGCCTTTCCTTTTGTCATTGCCAATGCCCATAAAAACAATGCACATCTGGCAAACCAAGTACTCCAAAATATATACATCCGTGTAAGTGTTTCAGATAAATAAAACCCCTTAGCTGTTCTGGTGCCATTACAAAACTAATTCCCTAGTTAAATTATTAGCAAAAATATAAACCTGGTATTCATTTATCTAAAGGCATTCCAAAATAAATCACAAAACAATGCCTTTAATTTTTACTTTTATTATAATAATGAAGCTTTAACATGTAATGTTTATCTTCTAAATATCATAAAAATCCCGCATCCATTTATATTTCTTATATAGACTCATTATTGCACGCAACTCTTTTAAAATTTGACTATTTAATGTTTCCAAACCAAGTACTTAAAAATGTCATCATTACTACAGCAGCCCAATCAGGAGATTCTGAAGTAACCAAAATAATTTTCACTGTTTTGTTTTTCAATAAATCTAATTTCGAATTCTATAGTTCTGTAATTCAATGCAGATTTATTGATTGCTTTGTTTCCATCTTTCTAATAATTGCTCCAAATAAATAGCCAAGTAAGGCTTAAAATTGTATTATTTCCAACCTTCTACAAAAATCTGTAAAAAATAATACATAGCTTAGAAATAGGAGTATCATAGCTAATCCATAGTCATGCTTAACCATATATAAAAGTCCACATTTAATAAGATTTAATCTGTTTTCCCATATAACAGAAAAGAAAATACCTAGAAGATTAGTTTCCCTTTTTTCTGGAAGTAACCAAACCCGAGCTTTATAATTCCACAATGGAAATATAAAATGTTTTCAAATAGATTTTTTCTCATAACTCAACGAAAATGTTTTCTATTTTTGAACTATACTCAACATAACTAGATAACTAGTAAAATGCCTTTCCTTTTGTCATTGCCAATGCCCATAAAAACAAATTGTATTCATACTAATAGAAAAACTATCTTTAAAGAAAGGAATGCCCTGTAACTCTCCTTGAAAGATATATCCACTACTCTTTTTAATTATTAATATGTAATTGTAAGAACTACAATGCTAATTTCATTGAGTCTAATAAATGTCAAAAATGCACAGTCTTATCTGTATATAATGAAATATCATCTTCATTTATCGGTAATGGTGAAACATTTAAGCATATTGTAGACATCTGCATGTTAACTTGATGCACCACTGTAATCAAGTATATGCCAAATAAAAGCATACCTAATGGGAAACTGTTGCCATTTGCCTCTCTGCGTATGTAGTAATCTATCCAAAGCACTATTATTACAAGGTTTTACATAAGAATATTCATAAATATATTTAATATCACTTGCCAGCTTTGTGCTAAGACATAAAGCTGCAAAGGCATATATTAATTAATTAATTAATTAATTAATTAATTAATTAATTGTGCATGAGAAACAGAATCATAGGGCTTTTTATGTCTAATTGACATAGTAACCCACTTTCTTCATTGCAATTTAGGTTCCTTATGTGCTCTTTTAAAGACTATAATATACCTCATACACCCAAGTTAGTAAGTAAAGTATCAGTAAGTGTCTCATTCTTTGGTAAAACATGTATTCTAATAATTTATAGTCACAATTAGCAGTGAAATAGGCTACCAGTTATTAATATTTTATATGCCTTTCCCTTTCCATATTAAAGATAGTAAACACACATAACAAGACTGTTTCACATTCACTGATGCTCTCTAAAATATTAATTCATTAAAATTTTTGGTTAACAAATGTATTTTCCAGTCTTCTAGAATTTTATAATAAAAAAATGGTATCCTATCTTTTCCCTCAGAAGATTTAGTTTGAACATTCCTAAGGGCCAGTTTCAGTTCCATGGATGAATATGGATCATCTAGTACTGTATTATTCTAAATCCAAGGAGCAAGTTTTATACCAGATGAATTATCATAAGTAATTGTTATATATTTCTTCAAATAGCATAATTTACCTGTCATAGAAGTTATGGGATATCTGCAGCTATAATGCTCTGTTTAGTAGTTACTCTTGACATGATGTTCTTTATTTTATCTGTTAGTGAAAATAGTGATTTTGCTTTTCTGGTGCTACATTTTTATATTTTAAATTATAAACACATAGTGATGCTATTTTATTTCTCTTTCTGTTCCTGTATTAAAAAAAAATAATTTCCTCTTTTTCTAAAAGTGCTCTGTTATGGTCTTACAATATATTTTGATGTTGTTCAAACTCCCTCACTTTACCTCTGATAAACTGTCATTTATATTTTGTTAATAATTTTATCTTTAAGGAAAACCACCATTCCACCCAAGATTCATATGCAGACTCTAAATCTACATAGTCTTTCCAAACTCTATCCATGTAAGGTTTCATTTGATATTGCATATAACTTATATAAACAAGAAGTGCGAAAAATGATGTTTTTTATCTTTCTATTGCAACACGTTTATAAAGTCATACGATATGAAAAACAGTTGCCTACAATCTGACTGCCTCTTTCATACAAATTACTTATTGAAAAAGTATAATCAATTCATGTAGAACAATTACTCCAGTTATTAGTATAACCATGCAAACTTCTAAAACCTAAAGCATGTATTTTAAGTAAATCTCTAAACTTTCTTATGTCAACATCTTCAACATTTTACTTTTTCTTTTTTCTGTGCATAATATGAAATTAAAGTCTAGACCTCAAATAAGCATCCCCTTAAATTTCAGCCGTAGTATTAAGCTATCCCAAAAATGAATTTTAGCTGAACTAGTATGTGATTAAACATTTATTGTTATCTATTTATGTCATTCATACATAATACCAAGTATTAATACCCTGCCTGTATCTATCACATTTTGTGCAGCATTCAAATTTCTCTGGCCAAAACAAATGTCACTATACCAGAATAGAGATCTGTGCCAAAGGAACAATGTCCTGGTGTTTGTAAATATAAATCTAAACAAGTTTGCTTTGACAAAGAAGCTCTTTAACAAGTTGTAATAATATGTATTTTTTTAATCCATTGGGCTATGCCTCATCTTGTAACATGGTTAATCTAGCTATTCACATTATGTGTTAACATTTTCATGTGTGAGGCCTATACCTCCCTTTAAACCATATTTTCCTTTTTTCGATTTCCCTACCTTTTTAAATATTTTTTTTAGTTAGAAGACAATTCCTCTTTGCTACTATCACTGTAACTGCTTTCTTCATCAGAATGCACATCTTCTTTTAACTCTGGAATAGATTTTATAACAGATTTCTCAACATGGCCCTTCCTGCCTCAGGTTGATTGGTGTCATGCTTTGAAAACTTTCATTAAAATGTATAAAATCAGAAGTTTCACTTACATTTTCTACTATATTATTTTTAGGGTGATCAACTCAACAATGTTTATAGTTACCACAACTTGTACATTTGTCCCGGTTCCCTTCAATAAACACAGCACACCAAATGACATTTGACAACCTTTATTACATTTTCATAAACACAAATTTGTTAACTAATATTTATCACAAATAAAAAACAAATTATAGTTGATTTTAATGACAGCATAAACATTCATGCAATGTTAGTCAGGAAAGTGAGACCTCACTGATCCTGACCCAGTAAGCAGCGTCCATACTGCCACTTGCTTACTTATGAAGCAGCGTCCCATCACTCACTTCATTTACCATTTACAGAATTACACATCCAACCAAATAAGCAGTGTCCTTACCTCCACTCGATTATTTTATCAGGCAGCCTCTAGCTGCTCACTTTCCTTTTCCAACTCATTGAATGAACATCCAACCCCAGAGGGGGAATAGAAGAGGGGCAAGCTTGTCCCTCTTCTCTGCCCACCAGCCTGACCAGGCTGTTCCCCCTGCCTCTTGCCACACTACCGACCTAGCCACCCATTAAAAGGCATAAAGCTGAACATAATTTGGTGTACGTATAATAGCAATCCCCCATCACGCCAACTAGCCAATATAAATAAAACCTTTAACCACATCACAGCATTTGCTGACCAACAAACCAAACCACTCTCCGAATAAACTCAATACATCCATAGAAGAGGGAGAAACACACACACACACACACACACACACACACACACACACACACACACACACACACACACACACACACACACACATGAACTGTAGTCCAGTAAACCACCATTACCAATTCCAACCCTCACCACACAGACTGTCTAGTCAATAGCGATGAATGTCTGTCAATCTTTGCACTCTCAAACCTACCCTGATTCTTCCAACCAATGAACCACTAATCAGGATTAAGTTCCTCTAACATCATCACCCATGCAACTATACTACTCACAGCTCACTCCTCCCTGACCAACTGAATAGCCGTACCATGTTCCCCAAGCCCTAGACAATAAATCTTCACCACCAAAGTCCTTCCTACAAACAAGTGCACAACAATTTTAACCACTATGGCGATCTCAACCCTATGCATTCCTTATAACATGATGCCCCAAAGTCCTGAAACCCAAATTTAACCACTCTAGCAATGCCCTTACCCCAACTCTAACTACCCAACACCACAAACCAACCTCCCCATATACCCCACACCCTAATACTCCCCGTCACATTTATAAGCAAATGCAAATCCCTATGAACCACTCTAACCATCTGTTAAAAGGCCATCCTTCTGAAATGCATCAAAAGACACCACAATGATAAAACAGTACACCAACTTATAAACCCTCCACCAAGATGACCTGAATAAACTGCCTGACATGCCACTTCAGTAGTCCCAAGAAGCTGAACAGCCACCTTAATTTGCTGCTTGTCTTTACCATTTCCCCAACGCTTACTTCCCATGTGTTACCTTTACATCTGGTAAGGAATTAAAACATGGCCTACATGTGCAAGGAATCCAATACAATGCCTTACTTAACTCATTCCCTCCAGCAGAGCTCGCAATATTTGAAGCCTGTAATGAGTTAAGCCTTCTAACTGCTGCATAGCCTATGAGGCACACAGCTCCTCACGTATCCCCAAGCTACTCGCAGACAAAGAATGCACCATCTAACCCTACTCATTCTTAACAGCAATACCTCTATTGAACCACCTCCTATCATCCCAATGTACAATTCAAATGGCACACACGGTGCTCACTGTAAAGCCCATAGACTGGTATGCAACATTAGGAGAACCTGCTTAGGGAACAGATTTGTACTCCATAAAGTACCATTCCTTAAGAACAAACCTGACTTCAACAGAAAACCTCAACAGTCCTCTTCCAGACAATTCAAACAACTGAATGGTGGCCATAAATTCACCCCAGTGGTCCCTCTCTGACAAAGACAACAGCTGCTGCACATGGGAATAAGGATAGAACTTGACTAGGTTGCCTCGGTTAGCATGTAAGGCCCTAAAGCCATTAGCCTAGCAACTCCCTATGGTCCTGTGATTGCTGTGACTCTATCCCACCTGTGGGAGTTCCAGACTCCCCATAATCCCCAACCCTTCTTTACCCTGCCCCGTACTTCCTCCTCACTTACCTCCACACTACGCCAAACCACACCAAATCCAATGTGCCTTAATGACCACTGATTAAAATAAGACTACCTGCAACCTCATTATGCACAACTCCAGCAACCAAAACATGCATCCCATCAGAATCAGTTACCTTTGGCATCCACTTCCTTCAGGCCAATGACTGTTGCTCACTTTGGGCTCCCCCACTCAGGCCTCTTTGCTCCTCACTCTAGCAACTGGAACTTCCACTGCAACAGGCACCATCACCTTTCGAGTCACTTCCTTCAGAATTGGCAGGCACTGTCCTGAAATAAAATTAAAATAGAAGTTGAAACATTTTTGTTAGATAGAGAAATTTATCTAATGAAAGATAAAACACAAGGAGATGTAGTTAGCAGCAACTCTTACCTGGGCAAAAAGCATAATGGACAAGCAAAACGTTTGCTCACCTCCCTGATATTTCGTATTATACTTGCAACACAACATGACCAGAGTCATATGAAAGGTTTGCTGTATAGTCTACTGGCTACTACTTAACTTAGCAGTGTTTGTAACGTATTGCTGACAGGAACTTACTGAGGACCTTTAGTGGAGGCACACCATTGCAGAGATGGAGAAGACAAAATATCTCCTCTGCAATCACCTGACAGCATTGACCACATTTGTGTCCTTCTGCGACATGAACACAAATAAGGTTTGAAAGTCAGCAGTGATGCCATTGATTTTTTTGAGCAGTATTCATAGTCTGGGGATTCAGATTTGTGAATGGGTTGCTTGGAGAAATGTTTCATTTTAGTACTTCTGCATACCTGGATGTATTAGTGAAGGGGTTGCGTGTGTGAATGTTTCAGTTTAGTGCTTGTGCATAGTAAGAAATTTTGCTGAAGGGGTTACTGGGGAAATAATTTTGTGTCACGAAGTAACGATGCTTTACCACATTTCCCATTTGCATTCATTACTTTTTGGACCTCTGCATTAGAGTAACTGGCCTCTGTGTATCTCACTTTGCTACGCTCATAACTAAGTATCAGGAAGTGCCCTATCGCACTTCTGCAAGTGACTAGGAATACCAGTCTTAAAGTCTTATTTTGTCAAAATCACTTTAGAAAGATAAAGACTACTATGACACTACAGACTAATAAGCTACTCAAAAATGTAGCAACAGAAATCTGACCCAGCATTCTGTTTTACTTTTGTGTACAAGACACTGAAAGCTATTAAATCAAATGTATTTCCTACCTAATTAAGCAATGAAATGTACTCCCAGACTACCTGCTGTTTAAGTCAGATTTCACAATCACTATTCGATATGCTAATTCACATCACAGAAAGTGTTAGTGACATTTTTGCTATACTATTGCCTCTCTAAAACTTTGCATCAAACCTGATGAGACCCCCAACACCTTGAGCTGCCAAACACATGACCTGTACACCAAGCCCACAGCACCTCCAGTCATTTGCATTAGCATAGATTTACATGGGAATGAAGTCTGAAACTTGAATGTCTGTCATTTTCCGCTTTCTACCCTCAAAACGATTGGCCAAAGATTTTCAGCAACCACAATTTGACCTGAACCAGGCTAACCCTCTCAACCCTACCATGCCATGAATATTACTATTTTAATTCCATAATACGGCTGCTGTTTAATACCAGTAGTCTAATTTAAATGACCCCCTTTACAGGGATGTGTATGACACGCTGAGTGCGGGTGCTCCATAGCCCATGAAAAAGACCCAGTGGTAGCTGTAAACTACCAATTATTGCTCGTAAAATGTAGAAAGGTGCCAAAATTACACATTTCAAGGGAATAAGCATTTTCTGAAGAATATCAAATCTGAACCAAAATGTCCATCAAAGGAAGTCCCGCTACTGGCAAAGGCCACTCCACTCATGCTTGGAGAATGGCTATTACTTGTGAGCCGCAGACATCAACTGAAAAGCAGACACATTACTCTCTCAAATACCTCAAATTTAAGCCATTTAGTGACATCACTCCTCCAATGCTCCCACTGATAAAAAAAAAACAAACACAAAAATGTGAGTAAATCTGAACAATTGCCCAGTAGAGAAACAACCACCTAGCCTCTGCCAAGCTGTAACAAGCTTGTCCCAACCGAATCAGGAACCGACCCAACATCACTTTCCAACTTCAGTCCTCAATGATTTTGCCACCAATCTGTCAGAGGCCCATATCTCAAAAAAAACCCAAACCAAAACAAAACACAAACAAAAAAAAAATACACACACACACACACACACACACACAAACACCATAGATGAAATGTAAAGATACTGAGAAAATCTGTACAACCGAGAGGCAAGGCATGACCCACCACCCTCCCAATCCCCCCCCCACAACCTACTAACCACATCTCACAAACCTTCAGTGCAAGAAACCTGACCAATAACTTGACACAGTGAACAAAAGGCACAATTAGAGTGTCCCATAACTTAAGCCACCAACGAACCGGAGCCGATGCATACATTCAGCCATTACCCGACGACTGAAAACTCCAATGCATGCACAACCAGGGAAAAAAAGGCCCCACAACAGGGATAGATTCCACTTATTGTGCTCAAACTGGAAGGTGGCCAGAACAACAGAAACCAAACTGCACACCACCCCCCACAAACCACATCACCACCAGTGCCCCATGCAAGAACGATTAACAAAATGCTCACACAAATAAGCAAGCAGCCAGAATAACTGTCTTTCCATCAGATTGAATTCCATAAAGGCTCCATGGTATGAAACCTGAACATCTAACATTATTATGCATTTTTTTTATACTGCAGCTGCAAGCCACTCATCCACCAGAAAACCATAACTTTATGCAGTTACACCCAAATATGTAGGATAGCTTCAAAAAGACTGCATATCTGTATCCTCAGCACTCACCGTGGATGATTCATCAGCTGATTAATCCCTAAAGCATTCAGCAACCCTTTACTGTGAAAACCTTAAATGTTGAAAAGCATGTTACCCACTGTAATGCACATGTGGAGAGTGCAAGAATTCTTGGCCTGCGAAAATGTTGTGGAATCCTGTTGCCAATGATTATTTTGTCAAGAAAGGTGGCCAGAAAATAAGGACTGGGCTACATACTGGAGGGATAAAGACCTACCATGCCTCTACCATTCAGCTACCTGATGACCTCTTCAGAACAAGTAAGTCAGTTATTACCTAGCCACCCCACTAATCTGTACTGCTTTATCACTTCCTTTGTTGCCCCCCTTTTTTTTTTACAAATCTGTATCTACATTATTAATATTTATGTATATTTAATACAAAGATCCCCTCAGAATAAGACTACCAAATTACTCCTTCTACTGCACAAAGTACCCAAACCCCCTGTTTTAATTCTCAGCAAGCAAGTAGGAGATCAAGAATTTATATATATATATATATATATATATATATATATATATATATATATATATATATATGTGTGTGTTTGGTGCCTGCGAGTTTTATTTACTTTATTATTTTATTGTTTTAAATAGAAGACGTTTTATATATATATATATATATATATATATATATATATATATATATATATATATATATATATATATATCTATATAAACTTTACAGGGTGCCTTCTTTGAAGGTTGGGCGCTGGGCTGGCAACTCAATACCGTAAAAATTCACTGCCAGTCATTAGCAGACCAGAGTTCTGCTGTGGCGACCCCTAACCGGGAAAAGCCAAAAGACAGTTTATAAACTTAAAAAAAGAACCATACCTACGTCTTCCATGCACATATCCCAGGCCTACCCGATCCTAACAGGTCATCTTGGACATAAACTTGCACTGTAGCAAGTTCATGCCAGTGATTCCCTACCCAGCAACACTTGCATAACTCCTCTAAGCCCTTCCCTACCCTTGCCTCATTTCCTCCCACTCACCCATCCTTCCTATTTAACCCTTTCCTACCCCTACCCTCTTAACTCCCACTAATATATCTATCTAATCCCCTTCTGAAGATGCCCCTGGACAAATTGGTTTGTTACCAAACCTCATTTATTCACAATTAGCACTACTATTATGGTTCTGCTGCCTACATTATGTATAGAATACACTGGAAAGTTCTGCCTGAAATGTCACAGTTTTCCCAGGCAATAAGATTGCCTAGCATAGCAAACAACATGTATATTGCTTTTCATATAAACTTGATTGTTAACATGTTTTAAATGCCCATTAATGACTATTAAGTTTCCCTTTACTTCAAAACAGTGATTCCTCAATCCCATTGCACCATTAATTATGTTTAAAGATTTTAGGACACTACAGTGCTGACTTAATTCCTTTCTCAAATCTACTTCTATATAAAAAATATACAAATCACAAATCTAGAAGATGAAGGAGTGGTGCTTGATCAGCTGTTTCTAATGTAGCTAATATCTGCTGGCAGAGCCAGAATTAGCTCACCTAATACCCAGAGCCATTCCCTAATACATTACCCCTCAACATCGAGTAGCTTGGTAGATGATACTCCTGCAGTGTAAGGACCAATCAAGACTCATTTCTGCACATTGCTCCCTTGCTACTCCTTTCAGAGCTGAAGAGCCAAAAGAGCTCTTCTCTTTCTGTAAACTGTAGGAAACTGCTTGCTACATTTTTACCAAGCAATTATTACAATTTATCCTCTGTGTCAAGCACTACAGAGCTCAGATTTAACTTAAAAAAATAAAATTCACTTTAAACTAGGACATACTGCTTACTCCATTTATAGCAATCAGTTGTTTAGACCACAAACAGTGCTACAGTATTCAAGTTCTGACCACAAATTCAATAACTGAAAGCTTCAGCTATCTAGTAGTTTATTTTCAGAAGTTAAAGAAATGCACTCAATTTAAGTAACAACTTGGCTCTTTTCAAAAGATCAAGTGTCTTGATATTGCAATCATGATAGTCAATGTATTATTGTGACAACATAAAGAATAACACCAGCTATATGGAGTTTTTCCAAACAGTAATGAAAGCAACATTAAGGTGCATTTGACTGTTAATGTCCTATGCAGGTCACAATGTATTTTAATATCTTACAATATATTACGCAGCAGTAATTGTTTATTACATTAGTACTCAAACATCTGTTCCACCTGCTGATAATAGTAATATAACAATTTGTAGTCGTCACCTTGCATCTATTAGAAAACAGATTGTAATTTAGATGCTTGCTCAATATAAAGCAAATGAAGCCATGTAGTGTTACCCCGATTTATAACTAAAGTCTTGGAATTAGAAATAGACTAATGCAGGATGTAATTTTCTGTCCAACATACCCCAAAACAATGATATTTTTCATGTGTTCTTTTTAGGTTTGTTTTGCATTTGCTTGTAAATTGTCTGCATTCTTATGCAACCAACTGATTTGGATTCATGTACATCCCCAATGTCATTCTAGTTTACACAATGGCTTGAGAGGCAATGAATTTAAAACAAGCAGACCCACTTACGTAATAAGAGGATTTAATATAAAGTAGAAGAGATTTCAATGGAGAACTTTTCTAAAGTCATTGGGGAAGTTTCTTAGAAAAATAGTTGGAAATGGCTACAGCAACTGAACTTCTAAACAAAGTGATGACAGAATAATGTAAAACAGAATAAGTTAACAACGCTGGCAGGATCGCAATCAAACATACATGTGCTTGTGTAAAACAGTCTCTGAAATATACTATGTGGTCATTGATTTATTTTATGTATTATTTTATTACAAACAGACATATGTATAAATTATTAATGCAGGCAACCAGATATGGGTTGTGAATGCTAGTTAGCATGTTTCTTTTTGAGTATAATGGAGTTTAAAATACATTGAAAAAAATAGTCACAGAAATTTTTTTATAGTGGGATGTCTGAGATGTGCACAAATTACTCCATGATGTCAACTAGCTATGAACTGTGGGGACCAGCATGCAACTGTGTGTTGGTGTACAATGGAGTTTGAAATGCAGTGTGGCCATTATATCTGTTTGTTTTACATGTGAGATGTTCATGGACATAGCTGTAATTGTTGGCTATTGGGATGTTTGTGAACTCAGATGTTATTTTTATTCTTATTTTGCAGGAATAAAGTGATTTCAGTGAAAAACTCAGACTACTTTATTGTGGTTAATGTTTGTGTTTAATTAAACAGGAATATATTTACTCTGGCCAATATTTTATACTAGAAAAAGGCATCTGTCCTGTGCCATAGTTTTTCTGATTTTTGTATGATTTGTGGGTTATTGAACAGAAACTGCTGGAACAAAATGTATTTAGTTTCAATTATTTAGCCTTATTTACTGCACTGGGGAATGAATGAATTCATTGTAAGATTTAGATTGTGTAATATAGCCTAGTCATGTTGCATTTTAGCCATATATTTCAGTAGTATATTTTTTCAGCCTCTTAACAACTATGTTAGGCTTGACAATTGTTATTTTAATATAGTCTATGTTATTTGGGGTGATGCTCAGAACTGTATGATTTTCAGCATCCATTCTGATTGGTGCATATTGCTATGAACCAGTCTTCTCTATCAGATCAGATTGTGAACAATTTTTGCCTTTAGTTAAATGTTTGTGATTGTTTTTTTTGCCAGCTGCTAACTAAAGTATAGCTGATTTAATTCAGGAAAATGTATGGCAGTAACATTATCACATGAATAGTTTAATACAACAAAAGCCATTTATTCTTCAAAGGCAGCAGGAAATGCATTTGTAGGTGAAGCACTGAAATGCAAATGTCCTGCCAACAGCAACATCTGCATTAATAACAGTTGTGTGTAATGTGGAATTATTTGGATGACTTACTTTTGAAGAGATTGTCCAATTGTCTTAGAATATATTGTAAAATGGCTATACTTTCTTCTTATGTGCTCATCATAAATGCTATTCTGTTTACTTTATTTAACAATATATATAATTTAAAAGAATCTAGTAATTAAATATACATTTAAAGCAATCAGGAGGTAACTACAAAAGAAAACATGCATTAATGTGTGGTCCACAAAACGTGTGGGTGTGTTTATGGTTTGTCAACAGCCTGATGCCTTGAATAATATTATAGGACCCAGCATTACAGTATTTGTGTTCACTTACTCTTTTTCTCTATTTTTTCCAAATATTGTATTTTTATGCCATTGGGTTCCTGCTATTACTGAGGAATAAGTTACTTAATGGCTTAAGGTAGGTCTAGCTAGATGAGTTTAGTGTCCTCACCTTGCTGTTCCAGTTGACTAGTTCATAGTTTACCAGTGTGGAAAGATAATTCCTTTACCTTGAATGAGCTTTTTGGAGTCTTCTCTTTCCATTATTAATCATTAATATTGAATTTCAGAAGGTTAGAAACAACCTACAAAAGAAGGGTGATACTGGACAACTAGGTTTATAGAGAAGATGGACTACTGGATCACAAAGTTCATGCAGAAATAGTGATAATAATGTTCTCCCTATTAATCTCCCTAAATAGTGATAATAATGTTCTCCCTATTAATCTACCAAAATATTGATAATAATGTTCTCCCTATTAATCTCCCTAAATAGTGATAATAATGTTCTCCCTATTAATCTCCCTAAATAGTGATAATAATGTTCTCCCTATTAATCTCCCTAAATAGTGATAATAATGTTCTCCCTATTAATCTCCCTAAATAATGATAATAATGTTCTCCCTATTAATCTCCCTAAATAGTGATAATAATGTTCTCCCTATTAATCTCCCTAAATAGTGATAATAATTTCTCCCTATAAATCTCCCTAAATAGTGATAATAATGTTCTCCCTGTTAATCTCCCTAAATAGTGATAATAATGTTCTCCCTGTTAATGTCCCTAAATAGTGATAATAATGTTCTCCCTATTAATCTTCCTAAATAATGATAATAATGTTCTCCCTATTAATCTCCCTAAATAGTGATAATAATGTTCTCCCTGTTAATCTCCCTAAATAGTGATAATAATGTTCTCTATTAATCTCCTAAATAGTGATAATAATGTTCTCCTGTTAATCTCCTAAATAGTGATAATAATGTTCTCCTATTAATCTCCTAAATAATGATAATAATGTTCTCCTATTAATCTCCTAAATAGTGATAATAATGTTCTCCTGTTAATCTCCTAAATAGTGATAATAATGTTCTCCTATTAATCTCCCTAAATAATGATAATAATGTTCTCCCTATTAATCTCCCTAAATAATGATAATAATGTTCTCCCTATTAATCTCCCTAAATAGTGATAATAATGTTCACCCTATTAATCTCCCTAAATAGTGATAATAATGTTCTCCCTATTAATCTCCCTAAATAGTGATAATAATGTTCTCCCTATTAATCTCCCTAAATAGTGATAATAATGTTCTCCCTAAATAGTGATAATAATGTTCTCCCTATTAATCTCCCTAAATAGTGATAATAATGTTCTCCCTATTAATCTCCCTAAATAGTGATAATAATGTTCTCCCTATTAATCTCCCTAAATAGTGATAATAATGTTCTCCCTATTAATCTCCCTAAATAGTGATAATAATGTTCTCCCTATAAATCTCCCTAAATAATGATAATAATGTTCTCGCTATTAATCTCCCTAAATATTGATAATAATGTTCTCCCTATTAATCTCCCTAAATAATGATAATAATGTTCTCCCTATTAATCTCCCTAAATAGTGATAATAATGTTCTCCCTATTAATCTCCCTAAATAGTGATAATAATGTTCTCCCTATTAATCTCCCTAAATAATGATAATAATGTTCTCCCTATTAATCTACCTAAATATTGATAATAATGTTCTCCCTATTAATCTCCCTAAATAGTGATAATAATATTCTCCCTATTAATCTCCCTAAATAATGATAATAATGTTCTCCCTATTAATCTCCCTAAATATTGATAATAATGTTCTCCCTATTAATCTCCCTAAATAATGATAATAATGTTCTCCCTATTAATCTCCCTAAATAATGATAATAATGTTCTCCCTATTAATCTCCCTAAATAGTGATAATAATGTTCTCCCTATTAATCTCCCTAAATAATGATAATAATGTTCTCCCTATTAATCTCCCTAAATAGTGATAATAATGTTCTCCCTATTAATCTCCCTAAATAGTGATAATAATGTTCTCCCTATTAATCTCCTAAATAGTGATAATAATGTTCTCCCTATTAATCTCCCTAAATAGTGATAATAATGTTCTCCCTATTAATCTCCCTAAATAGTGATAATAATGTTCTCCCTATTAATCTCCCTAAATAGTGATAATAATGTTCTCCCTATTAATCTCTCTAAATAGTGATAATAATGTTCTCCCTATTAATCTCCCTAAATAATGATTATAATGTTCTCCCTATTAATCTCCCTAAATAGTGATAATATTGTTCTCCCTATTAATCTCCCTAAATAGTGATAATAATGTTTTCCCTATTAATCTCCCTAAATAGTGATAATAATGTTCTCCCTATTAATCTCCTTAAATAGTGATAATAATGTTCTCCCTATTAATCTCCCTAAATAGTGATAATAATGTTCTCCCTATTAATCTCCCTAAATAGTGATAATAATGTTCTCCCTATTAATCTCCCTAAATAGTGATAATAATGTTCTCCCTATTAATAGGTTCATAGGTTCATAGGTTCATACTAGGCTATCTGCCCAAGGGCATTTATAAGCCTAGCCCATAATTATTTGGCTTTCGCCACCCCTTTAGTTTGAATAAAATTATGCCTATTATTTTGCTGTGCCTCTGTCAAGCAGTGACACTGAAGTAATCCCTGGGGTATATCTGAGATCCCCCATCCATTGGTCAAGATTCCTCTTGAACAAGGCCAGCGAGGTGCTCTGCCTCACATGTACCGGGATTTTGTTCCACAGCATAGGGAGTCTCTGGGTGATGAATCTGTCCCTCCAGCACGTTCTGTTAATAACCGTGTCAAGGTTTAAGTCTCCGCCTTGTGGTTCTGAGGGATCTTGATTTTTGAGGTGAAGCATATTCATCAAATCAGGGTTTGACATGGCCTTATATGTCAGGCACAGGTCACCTCTGAGCAAGCGGTATGAGACTGAATAGAGCTGGAGTTCTTTCAGTCGGGCATCATAAGACATATTTTTGAGACCCTTTATCCTTTTGGGGCCTTTCCAGCTGCTGCAGGTGTCGGGTCAGATACATTCCGAATGGGGCATTGTACTCAATCATAGGTCTAATGAGTGATGAGTACAGGGGGACGATGACCTCCCTTGATCTAGATGTGAATCCCTTCATGATCAGGTGGGCAATGTAGAAGGTTTTCCTAACTACTTTAGCAACATGAGTGTCAAACGAAAGGCTACTGTCAACCTGGGTCCCCAGATCCCTGATGACTTCTTCTGTGCTCAGTGGATTGCCACCTATATGGTAGCTAGGGGTAACCTTGTTTTTCCCAAAGGGTATGACTATGCATTTCTTGGCATTTAACTTTAGGCCATGGCTCTGGCACCAGTTATTCGTTTCTGTGAGGCCCTTCTGAAGGATATCTGTGTCAGATGTGTTTTCGACTATGGCCCAGTTTGCAGTCATCTGCAAACTTTGTCAGCCATAACCCTCCTGTGTTTGCTTGTACTTCAGAAAAGTAGATGCCGAACAAGAGTGGACCCAGGACTGAGCCCTGTGGGACACCACTTGTGACAGGCTTTGAGTGTGACATGGCTCCAGCAACTCTGACCCTGTGGGTTCTGTCACTTAGCCAGTTTGCAACCCATCTTGTGATGTATGGGTTTACATTCAAGCTGATGAGTTTTTCGATGATACCTGAGTGGGGTATTGTGTCAAGGCCTTTGCCAGGTCCACGTAGGCTGTATGGACTGCCTTTCCCTCATCAATGGCCTTGGTGACTGTCTCAAAAGTCAACCAAGTTTAAAAGGCATGATCTGCCTTTGACAAAGCCAAACTGGGTTGGATCCAAAGTCTGCAAGTTCCCTATGTCTTTATTTATGAGTTCCATTATGATCCTCTCCATGGCTTTGCAGATAAGGCTTGTCAAGCTAATGGGACGGTAATTTCCAGGGTCGGTGGAGGCACCGCCTTGTGAAGTGGGACCACAGTCGCCATGCGCCACTCCTTGGGCACGATCCTGAGGTGAGGCTAAGATTAAACAGCTGTCCTAACTGCGGGTTTAATTCCTCATTGAGTTCGTGGAGCACACAGCCGGGGACACCATCCAGTCCCATGGATGCTGTGTTTTTGCTTTGGAGAGCAGTTCTCACCTGGGCGTTGGAGATGTTTGGGGCTACAATCCTCTGGTATAGATATCTCTCCTTTGGGGAGGGGGGAGAAGTTTGCACTGAACTTGTCAGCCAGTATGTTGGCAATGTGTGTAGGTTCAGTAATCTTCACATCATTTTGAACTAATTCTGAGCATATCTGGGAGTTTCCTCCTAGGTTTCTAACATAGCTAAAGAAGGCCTTATGATTGTCTTTTGAGTCCTTGGCGATTTTTCTCTCAAAATTTGCCTTGGATGATTTTATGAGAGCTCTTAGTTTTTTACTTATAATGATCAAAGGTGTCTTACCTTTCAAGGATTTTGCTCTATCTTGTAGTAGCTTCCTCCTTTTGTTGTAGAGCTTGTTTATGGCTGGGGTCCACCAGACTGGACGCTTGCCTTTGGTACAAAGAGTCTTAGTTTTGTTTGGGATTGCCTGATCCATGCAGTCCTGTAGGTGCTGGTAGAAGGCATTTGTAAGTGATTCAGCGGTTTGAGTAATGTTTACTACTGGCTCATGGGGCCTTAAAGGAGACCACACTAGTTTTTAGAAGTGTGAAGTCGGCTTTTGAGAAGTTTTTCACTGTGGTCTTTTTTATTTCAGGTGGGGCGGGATGAGGACCTCCAGCGAGATTAGTTTATGATCTGATCTCACCAGTGAGGGGTATACTTCCGGTGTTGAACATTGTGATCCCATGCTCGTGATGATGAGATCAAGTATGTTTTCTCCTCTTGTGGGGATGGTGACTAGTTGTTCCATGGCATTTGAGTTTATGAACTCCAGGAACCTTTGGGCTAGAGTGTTTGGGCTTGAGTAGTGTTCCCAGTCTATATTAGGGTAGTTGAAGTCATCTAGTATGATGGTGTTTGGAGATACATTTATCCCCTCCATTGTTTTCAGGAAGGCCATGTGAGGTTCCTGAGTTTGAGAAGGTGGCCTGTAACATGCTACAAATTGCAGAGCAGTCTTGCCTATGGTTAATTGCACCTGGATGGTCTCCGATGCATCGTGCGTTGCCACCAACCTTGAGGTGTGGGTGTCCTTTATGAATATGGACACCCCTCCTTTCTTGGTGTTGTCCAGATTTTGGGGCCGGAACGCATGATATGAGGTGAAACCTGATAGTGCTGGGGTGCTCTCAGGAGCCTTGAACCAGGTTTCTGTCACAGCACAGACATCGATGTTCTCCATACTGAGAAGGGCCTCGAAAGTGCATCTTGAGATTGAGACTTCTGGCATTGAGCAGCATTACCCTTAGTTTTTACTTTTTGTGTTCTAGGGTGGTAGGTTTAGAATTTGAGCCTTGCCTAAAAGGCACTATGGGGGTGGCAAGAGCCTTTGCCAATATCCGGAAGCCTAGGGGTGACAGGTGCAAGCTGTCCCTTGTGAAGCAGCGTGGCTTGTCCAGCATGTCATCCCAGGCAGACAGACATTGGATCCCCTTTGAATGACACCAGAATTTAAGCCAATTATTAAAGCTGATCATCTTATCACTGTATTGTGGCATCATTCTAGGTGAAGGTAGGATACTGCTCAAGGTCAGGGTCATACCTGCCTGGGCTACATAATCAGAGAGCTCCTCAATGTCTCTTTTCATGTAGTCCAAGGAGGTACATCTCAGGTCGTTGACACCAGCGTGGACAATGACTGAGTCATACTTGTACCTGCTGTTGAGAGACCTGAGTGCTTGTGTTATGTGGCGGATTCTAGCGCCTGACAGGCAGCTTGCTGTGACCTTCTCCTTACTCAGTCTGGTGAGCGGGACGTCAGTGTGTCTGACTATGGAGTCACCTATGACAAGTATGTTTGGTGTTGTATTTGGCCTTAAGGGCAGTGACTGCTTTGCACACTGATTTTGTTGTTTATGTGTTGTTTGTGTGGTGTATTGAGTTTGCAGTTGCTTGGGTGTCTGCTTTGGAGGCCTCTGCTGTTTAGGTAAATTTTTACTCAGAGCCTCCAAGTATGTCTTAGTGTGTTTATGTGTTTGATTCAGTGGTGTGGTTGAGTTATGTGAGACTGGTATTGTGGTGTGTGTAGTTGCCTCTCCTCCTGCCTGGTCTTGCCAGTCCTGAGTTGAGAGAGCTCAGCCTCCAGTCTGGCTAAATAGCTGCATCTCTCACAAGTGTTAGTGTTACGTGGGAGGAGGAGAGGGTTGTCTGTGTACATGAGGCAATTGTAACATTGTCTCAGAATTCCCAGATTCACCAACTGGGCAGGAGAGGACGCCAGCATCTGACCCTTCGACATGCTAAAAAGAATTATGAGTTGGTATGAGACAGAAAAGTAGTGGGCTTAGCAGGGACGTGGGCACTCCTGGGGGGTTTTGCTAGTGAGAGATTTGTATAATATAGGAGTGCTTGACCTGCAAAGAGAATGCTTATAAGACAAGGGATATGCTTATAAGACAAGTGCTGAGCTTTTTGAGAAGAAAAAGCTATTTGGAACAAGTGCTGCACTTTTTAGTGTAGGTGTAAACTGTTTAGGTTCCTAACAGAGCAGTTCTAAGGGAAAAATTGAAGAACAGACTTTCTGGAGCCAGAAAGAGTTTAACCTTGTTTAACTGGCTGCCCGATGCTGCTCTAGTGGCAACTCCGTAAATCAAGGCTAAGGCACGTTAAAGCGTGCTTGATAGCAGGGCTGGAAAGAAGCAGGAATAGACCCAAAAGGGAAATAAAACTACAGTTTCAAGTCAGTAACCACCTCTACGGGGGGGCAGGGAAGCTGCTCAATGTTAGTCACTGCCACTGATCAACAGAGACCCTCCTTCAGCCCAAGCAAAAATGGCCTCACAGAAACTTTCAAACAGTTCAGGAACAGCAAGCCTGTAACTGAACTTTTTTAACTCTCAGAAAAGTGGGAAAAAAGCAAGATTTTTTTTTTGTTTTTGTTTTTTACAGAGATAGCAGAGGTTCACAAGTAATATCAAGTTATAACAGTGCAGTAAATGACCCCACACAAGAGTGCTCCCTAAATAGTGATAATAATGTTCTCCCTATTAATCTCCCTAAATAGTGATAATAATGTTCTCCCTATTAATCTCCCTAAATAGTGATAATAATGTTCTCCCTATTAATCTCCCTAAATAATGATAATAATGTTCTCCCTATTAATCTCCCTAAATAGTGATAATAATGTTCTCCCTATTAATCTCCCTAAATAGTGATAATAATGTTTTCCCTATTAATCTCCCTAAATAGTGATAATAATGTTCTCCCTTTTAATCTCCCTAAATATTGATAATAATGTTCTCCCTATTAATCTCCCTAAATAATGATAATAATGTTCTCCCTATTAATCTCCCTAAATAATGATAATAATGTTCTCCCTATTATGGAAGAGTATGCAGAGTGGTTTCCTGTGTGTCTTTAGTTAAGAGGGATGGCTATCAAATTAGTTTGCCATAGTATGGGATAGGGAAATGCACCGTTTTTTACTGGATCACATTGCAAGTAGATTATACTGAAATAGGGAACACAATATGGGAAATTTTAACTTGTCAATTTTTATGGGCCTAATGAGGATGATGTCTTACCACTAAAAGAAATGCTAAGTGTTTATAGGCTATTATGGACTTACAGTTTTCTGTAGTAATAGCTGGGTGACATTAATGCAGTGTCAAATCCTTATAGGTTCATAGGTTCATAGGTTCATACTAGGCTATCTGCCCTAGGGCATTTACAAGCCTAGCCAGAGTGTGTTTGGCTTTCGCAACCCATTTTAAATGAATTTTGCTATGCCCTTTTTCGAGGTTAGTATACTGTGCCTATGTCTAACAGTGACACAGAAGTGATACCCAGAGTAAATCTATGATCTCTCATCCACTCATCAAGATTCCTCTTGAAGAGAGTCAATGAGGGACTCTGCCTAACCTGGACTGGGATTTTATTCCAGAGTGAAGCGAGCCTCTGGGTTATGAATCTGTCCCTCCAGCATGTCCTATTTATTTCAGTGCTGAGGTTCAAGTCTCTCGTGCATGTAGCTCGATGGGATTTGGATTTTCTGAGGTGCAGCATGTCCATTAATTCCGGGTTGGACATGGCTTTATACGTCAGGCACAGATAGCCTCTGAGCAGGCGGTATGCCACTGAGTAGAGCTGGAGTTTCTTTAACCAGGCAGCATATGGCATCTGTTTGAGCCCTTTGATCCTCTTGGTGAGGTACTTTTAGGGTCTTTCCAGTTGCTGCAGGTGTCTGGTAAGGTGCATCCCAAAAGGGGCATTGTACTCAATTATGGGCCTGATGAGGGATGAGTAAAGAGGCACGATGACCTCCCCTGATCTAGATGTGAATCCCTTCATGATTAGGTGGGCTATATAAAATGTTTTTCTAACCACTTTGGCCACGTGGTTGTCGAATGAGGGATTGCTATCAACTTGGGTCCCCAGGTCCCTAATTACTTCTTCTGTACTTAATGGATTACCATCTATGTGGTAATTTGTGAGCACTTTGTTTTTGCCGAAGGGGATGACTATACACTTTTTGGCGTTTAGCTTGAGGCCATGGCTCTGGCACCAGTTGTCTGTTTCTATGAGGCCCTTTTATAGGATGTTTGTGTCGGCTGGAGAGTCAATTATGGTGCCCAGTTTGCAGTCATTTGCGAACTTGGTCAGCCACAGTCCTTCGTGTTGGCCTGTACCTCCGAAAAATATATACCGAATAAGAGAGGTCCCAGGACTGAGCCTTGTGGGACGCCACTTGTAACTGGTTTGGAGTCTGACATGGCTCCAGCAATTCTAACCATGTGGGTTCTGTCCTTGAGCCAGTTTGCAATCCATCTAGTGACATAGGGGTTTATATTTAAGCTGGTGAGCTTATCTGTAATGCCTGAGTGGGGTATTGTATCGAAGGCTTTTGTGAGGTCCAGGTAGGCTGTGTGGACCACCTTCCCCTCGTCAATGGCCTTGGTGACTGTTTCAAAGAAATCAACCAGGTTTAAGAGGCAGGATCTGCCCTTAACAAAGCCGAACTGGGTAGGATCCAGTATCTGTAGGTCCCCAATATCTTTATTTATGAGGTCCATGATGATCCTTTCCATAGCTTTGCAGACCAAGCTCGTCAGGCTTATGGGGCGATAGTTTCCAGGATCCATTGAGGCACCACCTTTGTGGAGAGGGACCACTGTTGCTGTACGTCACTCTCTGGGTACATATCCTGTAGTAAGGGTGAGATTGAACAGTAGTTTTATGTTTGGGTTTAGTTCTTCTTGGAGTTCATGTAGGATGCAGCCCGGGACACTGTCTGGTCCCATTGATGCTGTGTTTTTTGCTTTGGAGAGGGCGGCTCTTACCTGAGCATCTGAGATGTCAGAGGGGTAGCACTCTGCTGGGATAGATATTTGCCCTTGTTGGAAATGAACCTGTCAGCTGGGATGTTGGCAATGTCTGTGGGTTCGGTGTATTTTTTGTCATTTTGGACTAATTTTGAGCATATCTGGGAATTCCCACCCAGGTTCCTAACATAAGTAAAGAATGCCTTGTGATTATCCTTATTGTCCTGTGCAATTTTTCTCTCGAAGCTGGCCTTAGATGATTTTATGAGTGCCTGTAGTTTTTTGCTAATACTGATCAGAGATGCCTTCCCTTTTTGGGATTTTGCTCTATCATGTAGTAGCTTCCTCCATCTATTGTATAGTTTGTTTATGGCTGGGGTCCACCAGACAGGATGCCTGCCTTTGGAGGATTGGGTCTTGGTTTTGTTTGGGATTGCATGATCCATGCATTCCTGAAGGTGTTCATGGAATGTGTTTATAAAGGATTCTGCGGTCTTGGACATATTTTCCACAGGCCCAGGGGCTTTGAAGGATTCCACCTCAGTTTTGAGGAGTGTGAAATTTGCTTTAGAGAAGTTTTTCACTGTGGTTTTCTGGGCAGGGGCTGGGGTCGGGATGTGACTATCTAGTGAGATTAGTTTATGGTCTGATCTTACCAATGAGGGATACACTTCTGGTCTGGAGCATAGAGTCACCATGTTGGTGATGATCAGGTCCAGTATGTTTTCCCCTCTTGTGGGAGTGGTAACAAGTTGTTCCATAGCATTTGAGTTTATAAATTCTAGGAACATTTGGGCTAGGGTGTTGGAGCTAGAGTAATGCTCCCAGTCTATGTTTGGGTAGTTGAAGTCACCCAATATAATGGTGTTTGGAGAGACCTTCATATTTTCCAGTGTTCTCAGGAAGGCGGAGTGGGGTTCCTGGGTTTGGGAGGGTGGTCTGTAGCAGGCTATAAACTGGAAGGCAGTTTTACCCACTGTTAGTTGCAAATGGATAGTCTCTGATGCTTCGTGCTGTGCCACCAACCTGGAGGTGTGGGTATCTTTGACGAATACTGATATTCCCCCACCTTTTGTGGTTCAGTCCAAGTTTTGGGGCCGAATAACATGGTATGAGGTATAACCTGGTAGTGCTGGGGTGCTCTCGGGAGCCTTGAACCAGCTTTCTGTTACTGCACAGATATTAATGTTCTCCATGCTAAGGAGAGTTTCGGGTGTGTGCATCTTGAGGTTTAGACTTCTGGCATTGAGTAGCATTACTCTTAGTTTCTTATCCCTTGTGATACCTATGGAGGTGGGTTTGTCTTTTGAGCCTTGCCTAAAAAAGGCACTATGGGAGTGGCAAGAGCCTTTGCCAATATCTGAAAGCCCAGGGGTGACAGGTGCAAGCCATCCCTAGTGAAGCATCGTGGCTTGTCGAGCATGTCATCCCAGGCTGACAGGCATTGGATCCCCTTTAAATGACACCAATACTTAAGCCAATTGTTGAAATTGATCATCTTGTCTTCATATTGTGGCATCATTCTTGGTGAGGGTAAGATGCTACTCAAGGTCAGGGTCATACCGGCCTGGGCTACATGCTCAGAGAGCTCCTCTATGTCTCTTTTCATGTAGTCCAGGGAGGTATGTCTCAGGTCATTCACACTAGCATGGATAATGACTGAGTCATATTTGTACTTGCCTTGGAGTGACTTGAGTGCTTGTGTTATGTGGCGGGTCCTAGCACCCGACAGGCAGCTCACCGTGACCTTCTTCTTGTTCAGCCTGGTGAGCGGGACGTCAGTGTGCCTGATGATAGAGTCACCTATTACAAGTGTATCAGGTGTGTTGTTTAGCCTTAAGGGCTGTGGCTGTTCGGCACACTGGCTTTGTGAGCAATGTGTTGCACGTGTTTTGTTTTGGGGTAGCGGTTGCTTGGATGTCTGCTTTGGAGGTCTCTGTTGCTTATGCTGATTTTTATTTAGAGCCTCTGAGTATGTTTTTGTGTGTTTATGTGTTTGGTTTGCTGTCGTGGTAGGTCTATGTGAGACTGAAATTGTAGAGTGTGGTTTCCTTGTCCTCCTGACTGGTTATGCCAGTACTGAGTTGAGAGAGCTTAGCCTCCAGTTTGGCTATATGGTTGCATCTCTCACATGTGTTGGAATTTGTTGGGAGGAGGAGAGGGTTGTCAGTGTACATGAGGCAGTTGTAACATTGCCTCAAGATTCCCAGATTCACCAGCTGGACCGGAGAGGAGATTGACAACTGACCTTTGGACATGCTAGAATAGTATTGGGAATTCCTTTATAACTGAAAAAAGGGCCAATGGGGAACAAGGTACTCAAGGGGAGTTTGTGAGGGTGTAGTGCTTTTAATTTTTTAGTGCTGACTTATATAATTGCTTTAGTGAGCAAGTGCCAGGCTTTAGAGTAGGAATAGGGTGTTTATTATGAGAACTAGATCAGTTCTAAGGGAAAAAGTGAAGAGCAAACTTTGTGGAGCCGAGAAAGGTTTAAACCCAATTAAGCGGCGTTGCTTGATGCTGTGCTATGCATAAAATTGTGCAAAGCCACGCCAAAGCGGGTTTTATACAGGGGGGACTTGAAAGAGCTAGAAATTGGCCCAAAACGGCCAATAGACTACTAGATTCTTGTGCTGGAAACACTCCTCCAGGGATAGATAGGCTGCTCTAAGCTCCCCACTGCCACTGGTGAACAAAGAAGCCTCCCTTTATCCAAGAAAGGAAATGGGCAACACATGAACTTTCCAAAAGTCCAGAATACAGCAAAGCCTGTATTTGGACTACTCTAGGTCAGGAAAGACGGGAAACAAGGCTAATTTTTTTTTTTTGCAACAAACAGCAGGAAAATGCAATAAATATGTAACACAGGCTAGCGCACTTGAGTGTGTAGCTTTAACAGGTAAACGCAACAAACAGGGCAACCTTTAAAAGTGCAGGTGCAAAAACAACTTTAAACAGTTTAAAACAGTTCAAGAATGCAGAAATACTTGCAGTTTAGCTAGACCAGACAGTTGCCCAGGTAGTAGCAGGAAAAAAACACTTTTATCTGGTTAGCAGTCGCTCTTTTAGCCTCTCTGCTGCTAGCACCACTCTGCAGGGCCACTAGGAGCTTGGCTAAGTAGTAACAAGCGCAAAAACCACTCCAACGCAGGTTTTATACAGGGGGACTTGAAAGAGATAGAAATTGGCCCAAAACGGCCAATAGACTACCAGATTCTTGTGCTGGGAACACTCCTCCAGGGATAGATAGGCTGCTCTAAGCTCCCCACTGCCACTGGTGAACAAAGAAGCCTCCCTTTATCCAAGAAAGGAAATGGGCAACACAGGAACTTTCCAAAAGTCCAGAATACAGCAAAGCCTCTATTTGGACTACTCTAGGTCAGAAAAGACGGGAAACAAGGATATATTTTTTTCTTTTTTGCAACAAACAATAGGAAAATGCAATAAATATGTAACACAGGCTCGTGCACTTGAGTGTGTAGCCTCAACAGTTAAATGCAACAAACAGGACAAAGTTTAAAAGTGCAGGTGCAAAAACAACTTTAAACAGTTTAAAACAGTTCAAGAAGCAGACATACTTGCAGTTTAGCTAGATCGGACAGTCTCCCAGGTAGTAGCATGAAAAAAAAAACACTTTTATCAGGTTAGCAGTCACTCTTTTGGCCTCTCTGCTGCTAGCACCACTCTGCAGGACCACGAGGAGCTTGGCTGAGTAGTAACAAGCGCAAAAACCACGCCAAAGTGGGTTTTATACAGGGGGACTTGAAAGAGCTAGAAACTGGCCCAAAACGGCCAATAGACTACTAGATTCTTGTGCTGGGAACACTCCTCCAGGGATAGATAGGCTGCTCTAAGCTCCCCACTGCCACTGGTGAACAAAGAAGCCCCCCCTTTATCCAAGAAAGGAAATGGGCAACACAGGAACTTTCCAAAAGTCCAGAATACAGCAAAGCCTGTATTTGGACTACTCTAGGTCAGGAAAGGTGGGAAACAAGGATAATTTTTTTTTTTTTTTCTTTTTTGCAACAAACAGCAGGAAAATGCAATAAATATGTAACACAGGCTAGCGCACTTGAGTGTGTAGCCTCAACAGGTAAATGCAACAAACAGGACAAACTTTAAATTTCAAGTGCAAAAGCGCACTAAAGCTGGCTTTAAAGCAGGGGGTTAGAAGAGATAGGAAATGGCCCAAAATGGCCCATAAGCTACAGGTCACTGGGCTGGAACCACTCCTCAAGGGACAGATAGACTGTTCAGAGCTCCCCACACTCACTAGTGAACAAAGAAGCTTCCCCCTATCCAAATAAGGATATGGACAACACAGGAACTATGACACAGCCCAGAGATCAACAATACCTGAATACTGGACTATTCTAGTTCAGTAAAGGCAGGAAACAAGGATTTTTTTTTTTACAGAGTAGCAGAAATTAGGTACAGAAACACAGTAAATGCTTTAACTTGCAAAAAAACCCTCAAAAATACAGGCAGGAATGCAATAAAACAACTTTGTAGAGCTTATTTAGTTAAAGAAACAGAGAAGTCTATATATACAGAAAAGCAGCTAAAACACACAAACAATTCAGATGCAGTGCAACCTAGAGCACTTGAGTTGTAGCAATATTAAGGCAATTACAGTTATAATAAATGCTCTGAAATATACTCTATATATATTTTTTCTTTTTTCCCTTTTTTTTGAAAGGGAAAAAGGAGAAACAGTAGGCCTTATCAAATGTTCTCTCTGTATTAGGTAGAATGAGCTAATGACACTAGACTGGGAGGAGTGTCACAGATCAGATTTACAGTACGGGCGGGCAACTGCAAAGCCACCAAGTATAAGAGCAAGACAGCAACTGGGAGGGAGGGAGGGGACAGACAGTAAGCACTACACAAAACAAATGAAAGTTTTTAACAGATAAAGATTTGTAAAGATACAGAATGCTTTTAACTGCAGACAAATCAGTTACTTGTGCAGATTTGTTAATAGCAATAAAATACACTCGAAGACTAAAAAGCAGACAATAAAAGTACTATATATTAATTGTTAGAAACAATAATCTGTATAAATAACCGGAAAAAAAAAGCAGGATACTTATATATCTCAGCTAACTGTTGCGGTCAACAACTCTTATCCACTCCATCTTCCCAAGGGCAAGGGAAGACTTCAATTTATAATTTCTTGGAGGGCACTTTGGACAGACAGCACAGCTTATACTTTTTTAGTACTACTGCTGCAATGATGAGCAAGGTAGACATTTGGCTGGTGAGTCCTAACATTGGGAAGCCAGTGGTAGAGTCAGAGACCTGTTCAGCTTTTAGACCATAACCTTGTTTTCCCTCATCTGTCAGAAGGTATCAATGATCTTAGGGAGGAGAAGCAACAATACTATGAACAGACAACTAAGAATGACGTTCCCTATGAGAAACACTGGGAAGGTTTAAAGTTAAAACTGAAGGGGGTGGTCTTGTTACAGAATTTGAATGATTTGATGAGGGAAGGAGATAAATACTAACACTGTCTGATCCAGACGTTGGTTGATGGAGACTCTCTGTAAATTATCCAGTTGTAGCAAGGTAGATTTAAAGCGGTGGGACTAAGGTACTTACCAATATAAGGTATATAATTTCAGCATGTAAAGGATAAAGAGAATATTTTTAAGGCAAAGAATAGAGGAGCAGACAATGGTGTACATTAAAGTCTCACAAGGGAGGGTGACGACAGACCTAAAAGGCATCTTGAATTTATTTGAAACAAATTTAGAAAGTTATAATCTGTACTGTTCGTGAGATGAAATGAGTTAATGTTTAAGAAAATAACGATAACCTAGGGTAGGAGTCTGGATTGATTCTACTTGGAATGTGTATTTTGACTGCGTTTTCACCTGTTTTGTGGCCGTGATAATATAATCTCTGTATAGTTTTGTAACATAACCAAGCATCTGCATCCTGATTCTAGATAGTCTTCTCCCAGTTAAGGAAATGTAGGGAACACCTGAACTTTCTAACTGCAACCTTCTAACATGTACTGTCTTTAGACAATGCCAAAACTGCTTGATGGTTATTGATAATTTCCTTTTAATTGGGACCAATGATTCAAAGCATGAGTCATGCAGACATTTACTAAAACTAGAGGTAAAGCTCTCTACACATAAAATGATCATTGAGTACCCTTCAACCTTCAGTAGAGCTTTCACCATGGTACTAACTTGTTCTCCTTACAGATTTGGTAGTTAAATTGGATATGTACCTCAAAATACCTTACCTGCCATACCATACCTACAAACCCACAGTCACTGGCACCAATCACAAGGGAATAGTAAATTAGTTCATAAATACATCTAAGAAAACAAAACATACAGGAAAAACCTTCACAACTTATGACTTGGTAATGAGATACAATGACTCTGTGCTCACAAAGTTTGATAAGGAAACTGTAACCATGTCATGTGTCCCTGCATATAAGATTAGATATGTCAATAAAGTGATTAAATACATGCAGGGTTCTTGTAGTAGTTTAGACTTTTCAGGTCTCTATCCCTGAATTAATGACACTTGACACTTTTCTCTTCTAGTAATGCAGAGGCATATTGCTGGAACCTGTGATATTCTTTCCCAGGATGATAAATCTCTTGGAATTAATGAGATATTTTCTTCACTGAGGAGGTCTGTTAAATATGTGGAAACTTTTACTGACTTCAAATATTGGTTTAGATCATGATGTCAGTCCAGAGGGATCCAGTGCCTCTAACAAGGGGGTAATATGTAAACCTCAGAATTCCTTTGCAAGGCATAGGTTACACTTCTGCTTAGAAGGGGTTAGGACACTGAATAAACTATTCTTTTACAATGCTCTTTTTTACCTGTTTTAGGCTGAGTTATATACAAGAATATTCAAGCTAAAATTAACAGATAACTAAAAGATGAAGGTGGGACTCTGATCCCAAAACATAAAAGAAAAAAAAGAGCTAAGCCTTCTAGCAGCTTACCTTGTTTTTGATGGAATTGGGGGATATAGGTTCATAGACAGTATTAAGCTAACTGCTCTTGCGAGCCATTTTAAGCCTAGCCAATTATCCCCTGTGAGATTTCAACCCTGTACTTTGTGTTTGTAAGGCAAACACCTTAACCATTAGGCCACCCTCCCAATGCTGTTAAGGAAATGTGGCTCAAACACATGCCCTGCCATCTATAAATATCTGTTTACAAATTTGCCCATCTAATCCAGCTGAAAGAGCAAAGAGGTAAAGCATCTGTTTTCATAAGTCAATCTTCAAGGAAACAAATTGTGGGCATTAAGTACTCTACATTCTCTAGTTAAAATAAATACCACAAAGCACATTTTAATGACATATCATATCATACCCCTCCCACATCAAAATAAATATCACAAAACACAGTTTCATGGCATATCATACCCATCCCAAGCCAAAATAAATATCACAAAACAGTTTTGTGACATATCATACACCACCCATGTCATCTCAAAAACATGACAACTTGCTTGATAAACATACAACTCTCCTCATAATATAAAATACTTTTCTACCTGATGACTTAAATTATCCCTCTATTGACTGGGGAATGATACCTCTGCTAATAATCAGGTGCAAAAAAGTATTAGACCTTGTAAACAGTAACAATCTTAAATTAATTATTAAATCAAAAAACAAGGAAAAGCATGTATTATCCTTGCAAATATCCTTACCTGCTCTTCAAAGCTATGTTGCCCCATCCCTTTTTTAGCACTACCCACAATACCATGACGCTTCTCATGTACATCAAACTAAAGCTATTAAAACTGATACCACATTTAAAGATTTTTCAAACAGCAACTCTGGTGCATTGAACAGTTAAGTTGCATCAATGAACTGGGAATATATATCAGATATCTCCAAACTATTGATAAGTAATATAGCTAGGGTGGGACAAATGGGTACAAAGTGTTACTGTGCATCATTAATCCATCCCAATTGCTGTTCAGTGCATTTCAGCATTTAAATGCTGGTATAGTATTTGCAGTTAAAACTGGGTGTAACGATGTTCCATGTAACTGTGGCAACTAGTAAACAGTTTGTTACAGTATAACAGTAAAAAAAGTTATTTTGTTTACATGAGCACAGTGGTGATTCATGCATGCTATACACTGCAACAACAAAAACTTTCTTCTTCTTTTTTTTTTTTTTGTTCTTCACTTATGGTCTTATGGTGAGGAATTGTTTTTTGGGAGGGGGTGCCACATAAGGGGAAGGCACCAGGTGCAATTACAGCTAGTTGTTCCTCTACTGGAGAATTTTTCATGGCCATATACAACACATTAAATAATATCATTGTCAATTCATCTCCAAGTGGCATAAATACGACTGAAAATTTTGCAGTACACCTAACTAGTGGAGTTACAAAATTACAAAATGAACAAAATATTGAACCAAATAAAAATAACATAAAATCCTTCAAACTTTAATCCACAGCAAATAAAAGAAAGCTAATATCTACTCCATCCAAACAGAACTCCAAAAAACAATCAAAAGAAGCAAAGATTCATTCAAGGAAAAATTTGCCAGCAAGATTTGTGACAATAAGGCCTTATACGACCACATCTGAAAAATAAATGGGAAGACAAAATAGCGTAATGTGCCAGAGCAATATCTCCATAATAGATATAGCTAACATAATGGCGTACAGAAATCCATGAGAGCACAAGCTGGATACCAAATATATAAAATTTATTAAGCGCTTTCGTCAAGTATTACAAAATGACTTCCTCAGAATTCCTCATTCTGAGGAAGTCATTTTGTAATACTTGATGAAAGCGCTTAATAAATTTTATATATTTGGTATCCAGCTCGTGCTCTCGTGGATTTTTGTTACTTGGTATTTTGTGGTTCGGTTTGATAATAGCGTACAGACTGGGGCAAATTTCAGGCCACATATGAGATCCTCATCCATGGTTCCTCCATATAATACAATCCCACCTGAAACTGCATCCAGATGATCACCTCTGCCCTCACAAAAATAGTTCAGTCTTCCAAAATAACAGGAAACTTGTTTTGGCAGTCAAAAATGGCATAGTAAACCCCTTGTACACATTCATATAGAGCATTAAAACTGGCTATGTCCTCTTGCTTTTTAATTTCTCCAAGACCTTTGGGTTTCTAATACCATGACAGGAATGGACCCCATTCCTAAGTCAAAGTATAATTAAAGTCCATGAAATTAGTATTGTTTCAATCTTTGATTTCAGCCAGAAGTGCTCTTTGCAGCACCTGCAATGTGCCCAGTAATGACTCCTCCTGCAATTCATATGGAGTTACATTTATTGGTAATATATCTAAATATGACTGTAAACTCTTTTTTTATGAGAACCATTTCTCCTACTATTAGTGGAACTGTCTGGGTATCCTTCTCCCACATTGCCCTTGTTTCTGCCTACAAATCCTGGTATTTTATGACTTTGTGGCTTTCTGTACATAAGACATTGCCATCACTGGGTGTAGCAATTTCAATGATTAATGCTACTTTTGTCTTTTTTTCCTGAATTGCTATATCTGTTTTTTTCATTTATTTTTTGAACTCTTGGCAATGGGTGATCCCATGTAATATAAATTTCATCATTTTCTATAATCCTTTGTGACTCATGTTTCAAATGCTTCCCATCTACTTCAATATTATAATGTTTGCACAATCGCCAGTGCAACAATCTTGCCACATTATTATGCCTTTCAGTATTCAGGCCTTCTGCCATTAGTGTATCACACCACACAACAAGATATATAACTGTTTCCAATTCTGTTTTACAAAACCTGCATTTGTCTGTTTCTCTGACATATTCAATGTATTTTGTAAACCAACGTGTAGGTAGTCCACTATCCTGGATCACCAATATTAACCTTTCTTCTTTTGGTTTAAATTCACCTCTCCTTAACCATTCATGTGTTAAATCCTGACCGTGAGATTGTTCCATGTGTTTTCTGTACTTGCAACTATATTTATGCATTTTTCCACACTTCTTGCCTTCTCACCTGATCCTTCACCTTATATTCTTTGTTTGTTTTTTGTGACATTCAGTTGCTGCCTGATTTTTATCTACTCCTGGATTGATTTCCATTCATGCTTGTCACCAATATGCTTCTGCTAACTAAGCAGGGAAGTCATTTTAGACTTGTTCTCTTCATGTTTTAAAATGTTCTGTATGTTTGGATATTTTGAGGTCAGCAAATATGTATGTAGTTCTATCTTTACATATCTATAAATGTAATCGATTTTGAGGAGGCCCATACCTCCTTCAAAATGGGTAATATGTAATATTGATTTTTATAAATCATTTGATAAGCATGAATCATTCTTCTTGTTTCTCTGTCCAACTGATACAATACCTTTGGGGCCAGCCAACCACCTTAAAACTGAAAGTTAGAACAGGAACAGCAACATTTATAGTCTGGACTTTGTTCCTAGATGTCAGAGCTGTTTTCAGGGGTCTATATTACATGATTGAACATTTAGGTGATTGAACACCTAAATGCTGACCCATAAATGTCAAACTCTAGCAATCACGAATGGCCATTTACGTAAAATGTTTTCCCTGGGAAAAAATTTGCTTGCCCATCATTGGTAATGTGACCTTTTCCCCAATGTAGAGTGATCTCTGAGTTGGTATATTTAGTTAGAGGGGTGTGGGAGGTTTGTTTTGTTTCTTATAGCCAAGCAAATGTTTTCCCAGGGAAAAATTTGCGTAAATGGCCGTTCGTGGTTTTAAGGGTTCGATATTTATGGATCGATGTTTAGGTGTTCGATCATGTAATATAGACCTATTTTCAGTATTAAATTTAATCTTCTAAAATATTCCTTGCTACGTTTTATCATTTGTTCAAGTTTTATTGCTGATCCTTCATCAATTCCCAAATGTTTATACACTCCCTCTTGCTCAAGTTCTTTTATATCATGTTCCTGTCTGAGAATTATATTTTCTTGGTGCTGCAGCTTTCTGCTTTAAAGGTTGCTTTTACACATTTAACAAGACCAAATGATATTTTTTATATCATCTCAGAATGTTTTGACTACTTGCAGTTGTGCTTTTAGTTCCTCATCTGATGAACTATACAGTTTTAAATTATCCACAAAAAGAAGATGAGACATTTTTACACTTTTGTTGTTTTGTGGAAGCCAATTTGTAGCCATGACCTAATCTCTTAAGGAGACAGGTTAATGGGTTAAGGGCAAGACATAAGAGCAGCATTGACAAAGAGTCACCCTGGAATACCCCCCTTTGAATTGTTATCCCTGGGATTATAATTTGTCCTTTATCACAGCTTAGCTGCACAGTGGTTTAGTCACTGTAATGTAATCAATCTCTTTCATCCATGGATATGGGATGCTGTCAAATTTTTTTGTAGTCTATCCATGCCATACTTAGATTCTTCCCCTTTTTACAATTCTCCACTATAACGTTATTTAATAACAAATGAGCCTTTGTTCCATATGACTTTCTTTTGTTACCCTTTTGTTTTATATAATTTCCTGTATAAGCAAGTTACTGTAGTTTCAGTCAACATAGGAGGCCCATTCACAGACCCCAGTACTTACAGGCTAACCAGCCTCACAAGCATAATGTTCAAAGTGATAAATAATATTAGTCAAGTGTCTATTGTCAGTAAATATCACTCAACACCTACTGAACAAGATAATACCTCTGACAAATTTGGAATTCTAGATATATAGCAATCTGAGGATTCAGAGCATATAGAAAAAAAAAGGGAAAAGAAGTTCACAACAAATAGGGAGGGAAAAGAAAATGATTAATATCTGTAAAACAAAGAGAAAACATACTAAGAGTACCCTGCTTTGTTACATAACACACAGATTGCAAGCAATGATATAATTTATCTAACAGACAACCTTCAGTCTACAGAAAAAGGCATAATTCTTCCAAAACAGAAGGTAGAAAGAAGAGGCAAGATGCAGGTAGAAAGAAATTGAATGCAGATGGATTTAAGAACATTGCTGTAAGAAAAAAAGATGACAAAGACAGAAGTTGACAACATGGCTCAAGCTATGGATGGGAATTGTTTGCTTACAAATGTAATAAGCAATGAAAACAGTGGGATTAATAAAACTAATGGTGATGAAGATCATTCCTTTCTAATAATTGATAGAGCAGATATTACTGAATTATACTTTGATGGTTCTTCAGATCTGGCCAGAAAAGATATTCCTGTAACTGAAGATTCAGTTATTAAAGGAAGTGATACTTATATTTACAGAAAATATAATGAATATTAAATAGGGCGGCCACGGTGGTGCAGTGGTTAGCATTGTCGCCTCACAGCAAGAGGTTCTCCGGTTCGATCCCTGGCTGGGGTGCCTTCTGTGCAGAGTCTGCATGTCCTCCCTGTGGTCGCGTGAGTTTCCTCCAGGTGCTCCGGTTTCCTCCCACATCCCAAAGACATGCTGCAGGTGGATTGGACACTCTAAATTGGCCCTAGGTGTGCATGTGAGTGTGCCTTCTGTGGAAGGTTGGGCGCCAGGCTGGCAACTCGACACTGTAAAACTCCACTGCCAATCAATGTGCGGACAAGGTGATCCGCTGTGGCGACCCCTAACCGGGAAAAGCCGAAAGAAGAAGAAGATAATGAATATTAAATAATGTTATGCTTGCAGGATCAGAAATAAAGGATGTGAGACAGGCCTTAGAATGCCTTAATGTAAGGAAGCATGGATCTGTTTTTATTCATGTTGGTAGAAATGGTCTCGTCCACAAGGACTCTGTGACTGTTTGTAGGAAACTGGCAGCCATCTTAGATGGCATAGCTTGTACAGGTGTTAGGATGTATTTTTCTCAAATCACATAAAGAAAGGAGAGTCAGGTCACTGTGAATGAAAATATTTTTTTGGGTAAATACCTACATGATAAAAAGTGTCCTGTTTAAAAAAATGGAAATGTGTAGGGCATATGAGCCTAGTTTTGTATGTACATATGTTTAGACAGGATGGCATATACTTGTCAAGATCAGGGAAGATAATTTTTTTCAGCAGATATTTTGCAGTACTTGACAAACCCAAGCCCGAATTTTTGCCAGGTCAAAAATTTAACAGTTCACAACAATGTTTGAAATATCTCTGATGGTTGTTATTGTTAGGAGCAGGAATAATAAAGTTTTATTGGAAAACTTGCTATGTTCCCATAAGATTGATGTTGTTATTTATGAAACATGGTTAATGAACAATGACTGGAAACCAGTGCTGTTTGAAAATAAATGTTTTTACTATAACAAACATTCTAACAAAAAATCAGGTGGAGGTGTTATGATAGGGACTAAAGATAGTTACAAGACCTGTGATTATTACATGTTCAGTGATAACACCAATAAAGCAGATTGTGTTACCATAACAATAAAGACAACCCTGGAACATATAACAATTGTTAGAGTGTATAGACCACCAAAATCAAGTGCTGATGACCTAGATGAATTCAAACATCTGTTGCATGAAACATGGGAGGGAAGAATAATAGTCAATGGAGACTTAAATTCACGGTAATATCGATTCAATAACATTAGTAAGGACATTATTTTTAACATATGTTCAGGAGCAACAATTGCTTCAGATTGTAAAAAAAAAATAGTAGGGAATAGAACACACTAGACATTGTTTGTGCTCCTAATGAAATTACTGTTACTTCATGCCAAGTTTTACCACCATTGATGTGCAGTGATCATGGAGTTAATTTATTGCTAGATAATTCTGCTAAAACTTTAAACCAATGCACAGAAGATTAATAACAGATTATATGGAAGCAAAAAGGTCACCATGTGAAACTAATTGGAGTAATGCATGCAATGGAAAAACTGCCGAAGGAATATGGAAAGTTTTGAAAGAGAAATTATCTGAATGCTAAAAAAAATCAGGATCTAGGCACACAGTGTCAGGAGGATATTGTCAGGAGGATATATTTCCATAAGAACAAGATACTTAATTAAGGTGAGAGACAAAAAAACAATTAAGGTGAGAGACAAAAAATATAAGAAATGAATAAAAGGTCGAACTATGACTTTGAAAACTGAAATCAACAAGCTGGATAGACATATAAATCATAGTATGAGACAAGATCAAGAAAAAAATTGAAGAAAATGTTTATAAATATATTGAGCATAACAAAAACACTTTATAGATACATAAGATGTGGTAGGAGTAAAGACATACAAATTGATAAACTCTATGTAGATTCTAACATTTATTCTCAGATGCAACAGATTATCGATATATTTGCAAACATTTATGCAAAGAAGTTTGTCTCCACAAGGGGGGGGGGGCAATAAATTATCCTAGTGACATCCAGGTAATGTCAGATACTGAAACCAAATTAGATTATATTGAAAAAGAAACTACACAAGCTTGATCTAAAAAAGCACAGAGAGGAGATAGACTTTTTATAATCACGTGAGAATACTTTGGCATGCATTTACAATACCATTCTAGGTTATATGAATTTGGTGAGAGTCCTCATGACTGAAGACATGCAATTGTTAAACCTGACTTTAAGGAAAAGGGAAGTAGGCCAAACCCAGAGTCATACAGACCTGTAAGTTTACTGTCATGTTGTAGAAAAATAACGGAGAACATTATATTGAATAAATCATTGTCAGAATTGGAAAGGTTGGGACTTGAAACCATAAATCAGCATACATATGTTGAAAATAGATCTGTTACCACCTATAACATGATGTTCTATAACAATATAATAGCAGCTATTAGTAAAAATTGTGCTGTGATGTAATTTGTATAGATTTAACTTTAGCATACACAAAACACTGATCCGAACAACTAGGTATATATGTACTCTTGATTAGATTGATGGCTTACAAATAGAACATGGTAAGAATCATACAGCAATTGGACAGGTGAAATCCAGGGTTACAGTCAGGGTGTCCCACATGGCTCTGTCCTAGGCCCATACGTATTTATATTGTATCGTTCAGATCTATCTTTTTGTTCTGAAATGTTCTACAGTCTGCATGCAGATGACTTAAAAATGTGCAAACTGATTCCAACTGTTAGAGATAACAGCATGTCTGCAAAATGAACTTGATTAAATTGACCATTTGGGCATAGAAGAATAATATGCTGAGTAATGCATCAAAAACTAAGCATATGAGATTTGGAAGACATAAACTGAAAGTTGAGTACTTAATACAGAACACAGTGATTGAAGTTGTAGATTCATTTATGGACTTGGGCATATGGGTAGATCCAGCTTTAAATTTTTCTAATCATATAAATCAATTGGTTAACAATGATTATAGAACTATAGTTTGTAGAAAAAGATTTATAAAGTTTTAGGAAATTGTTAGTTATATCAGACTCAAATTTGAGTATGGAATAACAATATGGAAACATTATAAGATAAGAAGCATGAGTAAACTGGAAAGATCGAAGTATAACACGGGTATCAGTGTATGTAAAAATGAGTTATTATGAAAAACTAAAATGTCTGAACTTGTACAGTGTCTCATATAGATAATTAAAGAGAGATCATATTCAGGTATATAGACATTTAAAGTCAACTACTTCTGTGAATGTCTGGGTTTATCAAAAAAAAAAAAAAGTACCGAATCATCAGGCAACTTATACAGAAGATTCTATAGGAATGAGAAGTTCATAGGTTCATAAGTTCATAGGTGTTTACTAGGCTAATGACCACAAGGGACTTTTTAAGCCTAGCCATGCACTCCAAATCTCTGACAAGTTCTGGTACCCTTAATAAGTGTAAATAGTTGCTCGGGAGATGAAACATTTACAACAAGGGGCAAGGGAGTTGAACAATGGATAGCTAGACTGTTCCAGAGATGGATTAGTCTCTGGGGCACATACCTGTCTTTCGAGCAGGTCCTATTTGTATCAAAAGCAAGGTTTAAGTCATTAGAACAGGTAATTCTGGTGCTGTTTGTTTTGTGGATATGCAGGAGGTCTATCAGAGTGGGGTCTGAAAATGGCCTGTATGCCAGGCATAGATCTCCCCACTTAGCCTGTAAGAGATAGAATACAAGGTTAGGGCCTTAAGGCAGTCTGCATAGGACATTTTCTTATGCCCTGTATTCCTTTAGTAAGGAACCTCTGTGGACATTCCAATTGTTGGATATGCCTGGTGAGGTACATACCAAAGGGGGCATTGTAATTGATGATAGGTCTGATAAATACCGAATACAGTGGAACAATGACTACCTTGGACCTAGATGCCATACCATTGTTTAAAAGTTGTGCAACATAGAATGATTTCCTCACTACTGTAGACACATGATGGTCAAAGGCTAGATTACTGTCTATGTGTATCCCTAAGTGCCTGACTACTGAGTCATCTCTAATGGGCATGTTGTTAATATGATAGTTACCAGGGATGGATGACTTCCCAAAAGATACCATCATGCATTTCTTAGCATTTAGTTTCAGTCCATGACTCTGACACCAGCTGTTTTTCTGTGTCAGGCCTTCCTGGAGAATGTTTGTGTCAGTGTGGGATTCAATGATAGCTACTAATTTGCAATCATCTGCAAATTTAGTCCGCCAGAGACCACTGACATTGGCCTTGACTTCAGAGAAGTAAATGTCAAAAAGGAGCGGTCCAAGGATTGAACCCTGAGGGACTGCACTTGTGACTGGCCTCTTTGTAGAAGTGGAGTCCCCACTTTTAACTTCCTGGGTCCTGTCTGTGAGCCAGTTGGCTAAGTTTGTCAACAATGCACAAGTGGGGTATTGTGTCAAATGCCTTGGCCAGGTCAAGGTAGGCAGTGTGAACCATTTTCCCCTCATCCATTGCTTTGATGAACTTCTCAAAGAAGTCCACAGGGTGAGTAGTAATGACCTGCCTTTGACAAAAACAAACTGGGTCAGGTCCAGTGTCTGGAGATTTTCTATATCGTTATTTATCATTTCCATGATAATTCTTTCCATGGCTTTGCATATAAGACTAGTGAGACTTATGGATCTGTTGTTTCCAGGGTCTGTAGATAGCCCGCCTTTGTGCAGAGGGATGACTGTCACTGTTCTCCATTCATGAGGCACAAAGCCTGTATTGAGGCTACAGTTAAATAGCAATTCTAGAGGGTCTGAGAGATCATGTTTCATGCTATTTAGAAGGCATCCTGGGATATTGTCTGGACCCATTGATGCAGTGTTCTTGGCCTTAGACAGAGAGCATTAAGGACCTGTTCCCTAGTGATAGATGGGGGAGTTATATTTGGTGGTATTTCCTGAGGGAAGGTTGAGGGGGAGAGAGGGGTAAAGTTGGAGCTGAATTTATTGGCCAGTAGGCTTGCGATATCTTCTAGCTCAGTGCAGGTGGCTCCATTTACATTGAGCTCTGCACACAATTGTGATTGCCTTGAGTTTGCGGACATAGCTAAGGAATGCTTTGTGGCTGTCTTTGGCCTAGGATGTGACATTTACCACAAATTTTGCTTTGGTAGATGTTATTTGTCCTCTGAGTTGTTCATTTAGTTTGAGAGTGCTTTTACCCTGCTGCGTGCTGCACCTCTTCATTTTTGCCATGATTTTCTTCCTTCTGTGCATGGCCTATTGATTATGTGATTCCACCAGGGTGGCTTGTTTTTTGAGTTACTTCTGAACTTATTCCTGGTGAGTAGAGTGGCCTCTATGTAGTTATAAACATGCTTGTATTGAGTTTCTGTGAACAGTTCTGCATAGGCAGGAGTGCTCTCAGGGTTTATGGGGGCTTGAAATTTTGCCAGGTTATCACTTAATAGCAGGGAGTTAGCCTTATCGTAGTTCCTGCGTATTGCAGGCTTAGCTGGAGTCCAGGTTTTATTTTTACTTCAAAGGGCACCAGTTTGTGGTCTGACCTTATAAGGGAAGACATCACTCTAGAGGGGGGTGCAGCAATCTTCCATATTAGTGAGGACCAGATCCAGTATGGTTGCACCCCTGGTTGGTGTATCGACAATCTGGTCCAGGGAGATTGTGTTTATAAAATCCAGGAATCTCTGTGCCTGTATATTTGGTGTTGTATAGGATTCCTAGTTAATAGTGGGGTAATTAAAGTTGCCCATGAATATGGTATTCAGTTGGATGGTGAGTGTTTCCAATAGGTTTAAATACATGGTGTGGGTTTCCTGGATCATAGTGGCTGACCTGTTTGACCAGCCTTGAGGTATATTTATTTTGACATAAACTGAGACACCTCCACCTTTAGTTACTGTCTATGTAGTAGGTGGTCTAAATGTGTGGAAGGCATTATAACCTTGTACTGTTAGTGGGCTGTCAGTGACTTTAAACCATATTTTAGTGACCGCACAAATGTCAACATTCTGTAGGTTGAAGAAAGCTTCTAGGCACTGGAGTTTTTTGTTTAGATTTGTAGCACTGAGCAGTAATGCCTTTAGATTTTCTTGGCTTTGGTTTGCTATGTCAGAAAAACTTTCAGTTTTGCATTGCCTAAAAAAGGCGCTATGGGCAAAGACAATGTTTTAGCTAATATTTAAAAGCCTAGAGGGGAGAGGTGCAGACCATCCCAGGCAAAGCAGAGTGGTCTTTTGACCATCTCCTTCCATGCTGACGAATATCACATCCCTCTTAGAATGACACCAGAAACTAAGCCAATTATTAGTCATTTTTTGTTCAGATTGTGGCATCATCCTTGGAGAAGGTAAAATGCTGTTCAATGCTAGGCTCATACCAACCTGGGACACATATTCCGAGAGCTCTATGATGTCTCTCTTCATATAGTCTAGGGAGGTAGATCTCAGGTCATTTACACTGACATTGTCTATGACTGAGTCTTATTGGTACTTGTGGTCCAGTGATCACAGTGCATGTGTAATGTGGTGGATCCTAGCCCCTGATAAGCAACTGGCCATGACTTTCTTCTTACTCAGCCTGGTGAGAGGGACATCAGTGTGTCTCACAATGGAGTCTCCAATGACCAGAATGTTGGATTGTGTGGTGGCTTGCCTTATGGGCTTAGAAGTAGAAGCTCCATGAGATGTGGCTGTATGTGTTGATATGGGTGTTGTTTTGAAAGAGTGCATTTGGGGCTGTTGAGTGTATTTGTTATGTATACTTCATGTAGAAGGTCTTTGGGGTATATGAAGGTTACTTTTAAGTGCCTCAGCATATATGTATTTATATGTCTGCTTTGAATTGTCTGTGATGAGTGAGTGTGTGTACTACTTACAATCTTTTTGGCATTAGAAGTACTTTTATGTGAGAGCTTTGCCTCCAGTGACATTGTGTAAATACATCTCTCACATACCATATGACTTTGTTTGGGAATTAACTGTCTGCCGGTAAACATGAGGCAATTTCTACATTGCCTCAAGATGCCCATATCCACCAAGCTGGTAACAGAGTTAGTGGGAAAGTTCTTATTCATGGCAACAGACTCTTTTTTTCTTGATTAGACAGTTGGAGTGAAAATATAAAGCAATATCAGGAGTATCCGGCTTGCAACTCTGGGGACAGTGCTTGTCATCGCAAACTAGTTGTCCTGTGTGCAACTAGGTATTGGTGACATTTCAGTTGGGCTTTTACAGGAAAAATGTCACTCATGGTGTGTATGTCTATACAGGGCACTGCCAAACACTTGAGGAGAAACAAATAAGTAGACCCTGAAAATTAAGTAGACCCTGAAAATTTAAGGATGAAGTATTTAGGCAAATATTCTTAAGTTAAAAACAAATGAAGCAGCACTTACTGAAAACAAAGACTTAGCTTGTCAAGAATGATGAAAAGAGGGGAGTCGTGGGAATGGAAACTGCCTGGCTACTACTAGTGCTGTTCTCACCACAGCGTCCGTCTGCTGGGATACAATGCTCATTTGCTTCTTTTTTCACCAATCCCAAGATGAGAAGCAAGCCACAGCCTATTTGGTAATCCACAGTCTTGTCCCAGATGATGCAAGGGTCTGTAGGCTTGTTGTAGCCTTTTCCTGGTAGATGCCTTGAATAGCAAACAGACCAATCAAGAATGTCAAGCACAGATCCTTACTGCCCAACCAGAAACAGTCAGAAATCAATGCACTCTGCTCCTTCTCCACCCAGGAGCAGAATATAAGCACAAACTCCCAACTGTTACCTATGAAGCAGTTATTAGGGTTTCTGTTGTCCTGCAGTCTCCAGGAAATAATGTTCCTGTGCTCCTTCTCTCACTAGGAGAAAACAGAAGCACTAATCCCAAGATGACTTCTGAGAGGCAGAATGTGGGATCTCCAATAATTGGTGGTCTTGCAACAGATGTTTCAGATTTTAAAGATAAGATTAAAAAACGGGTTAATGTTCTAAGCACTGCAGTGTGTACTAAGCAGTTAGATATGAAGGAGGGGTAACTTAAGCTTTAGATATCTAAGTGGAGAGCCACTAATTGTAAAAGAGCAAGACAGATTGGAACTGGGTGGGCATTTTGTATTCTGGTTCTATGGAATACAGTGTGATGGCCAATAAATTTAAATAGTTGAAGGTGAGTGATTTCACCAAATGATAATTTTGTGTTTACTCACAACAGCTGATGAAAGGGAGAGGGAAGGAGATAAGTGATCAAATTAACATAAAGGGGCAGGCAACTAGAAAGACAGTTGTTTTTAAGAACACAACAGCACCAGCGTGGGAAAAATTTCCATGTGACTCACAAGAGACACAGCTGTGGTCTCTTTACTAGTTTTAATATGCAATTAAAAGATGAATACAAGTAAAACACAATGTAAAGAAAATAAATCACAGTATACAAAACATAAGAAGGCAATAAAGTAACACAAAATACAAGAAAGAAAACTGGTCAGAAAATCCTTCTATGTGGCACATCTCATTACTAAGGGTTTTGTATCCAGGAAGAAAGAGGTCATTGTCTCCCTCTACTCTTCCCTCATTAGGCCAATCATTGAGTACAGTGCCCCATTTGGCATGCGCCTCACTAAACCCTTGCAACAACTGGAGAGGCCGCAAAAGTACTTCACAAAGAGGATCCTAGGCCTTAAACATTTGTCCTATATGGACAGACTAAAAAAACTCCAACTATTCTCTGTCTCATATTGCCTACTTAGAGGTGATTTCTGCTTGACTTACAAAGCCATGTTTGACCCAGCTCTGATAGAAATGCTCCATCTAAAGAAATCCCAATCTCTCCACACCACATGGTCCCGAGACCTCAACCTCATTACCACAATCAACAGAACATGTTGGAGGGACAGGTTCATAACCCAGAGACTGCTCATGCTATGGAATAGACTTCCCATGCATATCAAGTAGAGCACCTCACTGGCCCTCTTCAAGAGATGATGAGTGGATGGGATCAATCCAGTGGCTTTACTCAACAGAGGCCAGGTCAGGTGGCATGATTCCAGGGTAATCCTATGGGCTAGGCTTGTAAAGGCCCCAGGGCCATTAACCTAGTACACACCTATGAACCTATTAATCTATGAACCTTTCCCTTGCAGCAAGTTGTGGCAGAGTCTGTGTGAACTTATCCAGTAAAGCTTTGAAATATTTTATTTTACCCCTTAAATAGAGGGTTTAGTTTCTAGCTCCACCCCAGTTATTCAATAATTAACCTTAAATGACCTGTTCTAACTTCTGTGTGACTCCTTTATTGACCTATTCAAATATCTGTGTGACTCACAAGAGATACAGCTGTGGTCTCTTTCCTAGTTTTAATATGCAATTAAAAGCCAAATACAAGTAAAACACAATATAAAGACAACAAACCACAGTATACAAAATAGAAGCAGGCACTAAAGTAATACAAAATACAAGAAAGCAAAAGAAACTAACCTTTCCCTCACAGCAAGTTGTGGCAGAGTATGGGTGATCCTTTCCAGTAAAGCCAGAAGTATACTAACTTGGTCTCTGACAGAGTAGCTGATACATGGAATATACTACCAAATTACATTTAAGCAAGCACTAGATGAGATATAAGAACAGGCTGGAAATTTATTATGGGAACAACTATTACGGTATATTGGCAGGCTAGAAGGGCATTATTGCCTGTGCTTGAAATATTTATATATATGTATTCACATAGTCTTGCAAAGCCAGAATAATATGAAAACAGCAGACAGCTCCAGCAGTTATACATACTCTGTCTGTGCACATCAACTGCCAGTTAAGTGGTGCATCTCACTTTTCACAAATGCACACAAAAACAGATAGTAATGGCTGCTTAAAACAGAGCAAATGACAATAATGTCAAGTTACTTTCATCCAGTCAACCCCAACCCTATAGCTCTCAACCACTTACTCCTAGAATCAGGAACAAATCCGAAAATGATCAGGGACACTTTTTAAAATATTAGCACTTTTAAAGATAGGAGTTGACAAAATAAGAGAATATGAAATAGCATGCAATTTCTGGAGCAAAAGAATTCTGTAACTCTAATTATTGTCATTATTTATTAAGTGTAGTCTACCAGCTGTCTAACTCTTAAGACAATGCCATCAGCACTAAGACTGGCTATCTCTACCTATAACTCTTCGCTTGTATACATTTTGCATTATTTCACCATGCACCCTGATCCTGAGGCTGCTGCATCTACACACTGTGAATTTGCTCAGGTATACTCTTCAACTCACATCCAGACCTTCCATTATGGCTTGAAACAATAATGTATACGTCTTGTTTTTCTAAACACAGCACAACTTAATCTGACTCATTGCTTTCTGTTTGTCAATAAGTCAATAATGAAGAGCTAGAAATGGGCAAGGAATTTCTCAAGCCCATTGAATTGAATGAGCTCTCAGTAATGACTTTGGAGGTGGCCATGGTATCTTGCTGAATTGTGATAAATACACATCTATGCACAGCTTTTTAGTCCAGAGAATTTTATACTGGCACTGTTGTGGAACTTTTGAACTCAGTTAAGAAATTGTGCATACAGTTTCAAAATACAAAACAGCACAGTTCACAGATATATTGTTTGCTTTGCATGGGTCAGTTTGGATAGTAAATACATTCCCCTGGATTCAGCAAGCTCTGCACGGAGTGCAGGAATAGTGCAAGAGCTGCTGCATGCAAAATGGCTGATGAGCGATCCAGGAATGAGCTCCCAGGACATGCACAAGTACTACTACAGTATTCCTGCATGGACATCACTGCTATATGCTAATTACCTCATTTGCTGGTGTAAAACATGCAAATGAGATGAATTAGTGATGCAGGAAGCAGGCAGGCATCTGTGCAGAAATAGTGTAACCTGCAGAAATGTATTTGATTACTAACCGAATACATTTCTGCAAATTACAAAATAGTGGCATGACAACTCTAAAGAAAGCATGTATTCAATGTAGTAGGCATGCCAATGGCCAAATATATGACCATTGGCATGAGAAATAGTTGCAAAATTATAAAAAATAACTTTTTTTTGGCTGATTTTGACAGTTTAAGCATAGGGCAGCTGTGCGCAAATGGGATCAGCCCGAAAATAAGAAAAAAGTTAGAAATATGCTTTTAAACCCAAATCAGCATTTCGCAATAATAGTCAATAGCATGCATAAGACAACAATACCAGGGAATAGTGGTTGCTAAGGGGGAAGGCTGAGTGTGAGTGTGGTAACTATGAATTAGCATTCTGTTTTATGCAAATGAGTGGACTGATACTGAATCACAGATTTCCTCTCAGTGTTAGCTTGCACCCAACCATTGTAGGTGCAGCAACACCATTGTATAAGTATAAGAGGTGGATGACCTCATAAGGGGGAGTGTCATGCATGCTGTAAGCTTATTGGAGCTCTGTGGCCCGTATTTGCTCTTAGCTAAGCACAGCTAAGGAAGGGGGTGTGTCTGAGGCAGCCTAGCAGTGTTTACATTTCCTAAACGGGTGTGCGTGCCGCACACCAGGTCTTAAACAAAAACAACCCCCCCCCCAGGAAATAGCAGCTCTCTTCACCATCTGAGCACTGGGTATGCACGCCACACCTCGGGGCTTAAACAGGAAGGCAATGGGAAGGGAAAACAGCAGTAGGAAGACAATCAAGGAGAACTAGCATAGCTAGCAGGTGAAATGTATCAGAATCAGCCAATTACACATGGAACAGCCTAGTACACTACTATAAACTATGCAAACACCTTCCAGTCTGTTTTTTCCCACAAACTCTACACCACCGATGTACACAGACAGGATAAATTTTACCTGACAAAACTAACAAAATGTTAGGGGCTGCTGTCACTCTCATACATCAATATATGCAAGAGGCTGAGGGTGGTGAGGATGTGAATGCTGATGACCAACCCACAGTGAGGAGAAGGAGAAGAGTGTACAGACCCAGGGTAATCCAGCAGGGCCTACATGAGCTGGAGATAGTGGAGCACTATAGGATGGACAGGGGCATTCTACAGTAAATTGTTGAGCTGTGCCAGCCACGCCTCACACACAGAACCAACAGAGAGGAACACACCCCAGTGGATGCCAAGGTATGTGTAGGCTTAAGAATACTAGCCACTGGTACCTTCCAAAGGGCAACTGGGGATATCATGGGGATCTCACAGGCATCAGCATCTAGGGTACTCCACCAGTTCCTGGATGCCAAGTCAGCACATGCCGGTGAGCACATATATTTCCTCAACACCCATGAGGCATTGATCAGCAATATGCATCTCTTCCACCAAATAGCAGAATACCCTGAGGTATTGGGTGCTATAGACTGCATGCACATACACATCAAAGCACCACCCAGAGAGCGGGGTAGGGTCTACATAAACCGCAAGGGCTTCCCCTTCATCAACTATCAGGTCGTGTGCAATGGCATTGTTCTGAATGTGTGTGCTGGCAGTCCTGGAAGCTATCATGACTCCCACATCTGGCATATGACACAGCTGTACCAGGCATTTGCCAGTGGTGACATCCCATATGGCCACCTATTGGGGGATGCTGGTTACACACTGGAGCCGTGGCTGATGACACCCCTCAGAAATGCACATACACCTGAAGAAGAACTCCATAATGAGGCACACGCACAAGCCAGAATCATAATAGAGCATGTGTTTGGGATGCTCAAGTCACGGTTCCACTGCCTGGACATATCTGGTGGAGCCTTGTAGTACTCTCCAGCTACATGTACACAAATGTTCATAGTATGTGCCATGCTACACAATATGATCCTGCAGAAACAGCTGCAGCAGGAACAGCATAGGGCAAGGCCACTCAGCCTCCCACCATTGCCAAGGCCATCACAGGCACAGAGGGACTCAGAGGAGGAGCTACCTGAGCTTGCCCATGTAGGCAGAAGGAGGCGTGCCCAGTATGCCCAGGCCTTGGCAAAGAGACAACGTATAGCACATACAGTGACACGGTAGGGACCCAGGGAATGACACCTCTCTCTGACTTGCACATACAGTAACAGGGATGCAAAACATGACACTACCTGTGCTTTACCATGTATAGGGAGTGTACTATGTGCATCTGACATAGTCAGCCCTCCAGCACTGTCCTCAATACTGGCACAGCCACAAGGAAAGTCAGTCTTCCTATTAATTGCTGAATGGAGTAGTATGCTCTGATAGTTGTATCTATGGTATGGATGTGAGCATACAAGGGAATCGGGTGGCTGAATGGGATGGCAGCAGATAGTGGACACCTATATGGGCAGCAAGAAATCCATAACAAATACTGCTGTCAACATACTAGGCAGTACTAAACAAGGTGACAAATCCCACTGCGTACATGTGGTGGCCTAAATGTGTGTCCATAGGACACACATATGCATGTCAGTGAGGCTCACATACCCACCACCAGCCTCAGCCAGCAGGACAGCTGTAGATGAACATAAAGAAAAGCTGGGCTAAGGCCTCCAATTGACGGCAATGGTTAACAGCCCCCCTCCAGACCTACACAGATAGACTACAACAGGTCTGGCAGTTATATGTCTGTTCTGAAGGGTAAGACATTTGGAACTGAAATGTAGGTCAATAAAACTTAGGATCTGTACACTACTGATATGCCTCCAGTCTGCAAGATAGGTCAGAATACAAAATGAAATGGAAACCAAATACCAGTACAGTCATAGCAAATGTTTGAAGTTGTCAGGTGTCCCCCCAACAATCCTATGTAGAAATGCAGTAACATGTAAGTGTGAGGTGTAATAACAGCGGAGCACAGATTACATGAGCTGGCCCAGTATACAGGATAGATTGTTGCATGTGTACAATATGCAGGGGTCCATGTGTTAGGTTGTTGTGTGTTCAATATTGTGCGGAAGTGGTCAGCTTGTAGGCATGGAGGGCTGTGTGTTGGTGGCCTATGAGCAGTACTGTGGATGACAAGGTCATGTTCCGACAACTGCAGTGCCAACCACAATGCTTCTCAGCAATACCCATGTCAATAGTCATCCATACTTACTGTCCAGATGTCAATATCTGTCACCATCTGAAAAATGGACATGCCATGAATGTGGGCCCATACATACACACAGTACACAGGTGGAAGTACCTTAGACAGACTGCATAAAACGTAACTGTCAACTGCACACAGCTTTGGAATTGTACATACAGGTTAGCAGCATATTAGTTGTCTGTGTAGTATGGAATACTGATGTTGTCTGGACAATCACTGGCAGACCACAAAATGCATAGTTCTGAAGTAATGAGAGAGTGCCTATGTCCCTGCACAATGCAGAATAAGCGGAATGTCCCAGGTATATCTGTGAGTCAACTGCAAGTAGCTTTCATATCACACATGCACTCACCTCAACCCACCATCAGCCACAGTTTTATCACAGGTCACATCGTTGCTGTTGGGAATGAGTACAGTATGACCCCACTTCTGTATGGGAATACCCACAGAATACAGCATGCTGAAGAGATGTCCTATGCAGTTGTGTCCCTAGCTGTAAGCAGCACCCTGCCTGCATCCAGACCAATGGGTCAATATGTAGAGGAACTATTGCCATTAACAACTTGCACACTTACCCTGTCACCTCAGGGGAATCCACTGGCTCGCAGCCTGGGAATGTAGGAGTGACAGAATGCATTGGTCTGCTACAGATGGCCTGCATCACTATCAAATGACCTACAGTCCTCTGTCAAAGGCCTGCGCTTCACACGTAGTGCCAATGTATGGTATCTCATGGGGTCCAAATAACAAACAAACACAGTCAACAGAACACACATGCAAGGCCATGTTGACAAATCCCAGTAGCATGCCCCCCATGTCCTACTGCATGAACTGTGAACCAATCCATAAATACCGCTGGGATGAAGGGCCAGTTATAGGGATACTTCATTGATATCACTCACATAATGTTAGGAAGAGGATAGAATAACAGAGTGAGGGGGTGTAGATGCATGGACATAATAGAGTGTGTGAAGTCTGAAACTCTGATGTGTGCCCATACTACCCCTGCCTGCAAACCCAGTAATGCGTTGCTACAAACCTGCTCATAAACCACAATGTGAATGGGAACTGACCCACTATATGAGCCCTGCCTCTGGGTAACCTGAGTGAATCTGTACAGCTGACAGGTACGGCCACAGCAGGATATGGCCATTCTGTTAAGTCTATATATGCACAAGAAGGGGATCCTCAGCCATGATACTACCAAGGTGCTGGACCATTTACATAGAACCGTCAGCACCTGTCTGTAGCTACCTCTCCAGAATGGCAGGAGTGTGCAAGAATGTGTAGGCTGCAAACCACAATACTGGACTCAGCTTCATTCATTTTGTATTTCCCAGTAAATAACTGTGAGCAAATAATTATATCTGTCAGTAGTCGATGACATAATACATCACAGTGTAAAACAGTACATATGTCTGAATATCTCTACTAACACCAACCATGTAACACAAGCAACACAGGCAGCAATAGTTACAGTATCTCCCATATGTCACCCATTGTGACTCCATAGTGTCAACCTATCTACAGATATCCTGCAGAAAAAGGTTGCAATCTGAAGGTTGAGAACACCAAACCCTGGACTGGAGTACAACCCTACCTGAATGGATTCACACACTCAATACAGAAGGTCATACTGAGCATGCTCTTGCACTTAGAGAAATGAAGCCCATGTCTGACAACACAGTGGACTATACATATCTGTCATTTGCAGATGTCTGTGCACACGCACCAAACTGTACACCATTTATGCTTCACACACACACATTGGATAGGAATACTCACACATATCCAAGGCCAACACTCTATAATATGTCAAACATACACACACAGAGATGTGGGGAAGAGAGAGACAGTCAGTGATAGATAAAACAACATTATGGGGCCTGTCCCACCCACTACACATCCAATTGGCCGATATCACATGATGTGCTGATGTCAGTCACTGTAGACATTCCTTTTGATAGCCTTCAACCCTATAGTGTCTGTGGTGCTTGTGATAACTGTGTAACACAATAGTAAAAATCAGTATTCATGTAGCATTTGTATACTCAGTCCTGTCAAATGTAAAGTTGTGTGTGACTGTGTGTGTTTCCAGAGGAAGGATTTATGGTCCATACACACACGCTGCACTTCCCATTGCCCATGTTATCACACCTGATGATGTCAGTCACCTTGAAATAAACCATCAGCCAAATTTCAGCCATATAAGCTCCATGGCACTAGCGATAAATGTGTAATACTGTAGTGTAGCAAGCTAGTTAGGCAGGAGTTCTACTCCCAGATATAGCAAATGTGATAATGTGTGTGTGCGTGTGTGTGTGTGTGTGTGTGTGTGTGTGTGTGTGTGTGTGTGTGTGTGTGTGTGTATGTGGAAATGAATGATTTTGAGGCCATTCACACTCAATATACCGGTCATTGCCCACTTTAGCATACCTGCTGATTTCAGTCACCTTGAAACAACCCTTTGGCCAAGTCTTAGCCCTATAAGCTCCATGGTGCTTGCAATAACTGTGTAATAATATAGTATAGCAAACTAGCTAGGTAAGAGTTTTAATCCTGGTCATGGCAACTGTGAAAATGTGTGTGTTTGCATGTGAGAGTGTGTGACTCTTTTTTTGACACCTGGTTTTGTGGTCATTCACACTTACTAGACTTCCCTTACCCCTGCTTTAGCACTGAAGCTGATGTCACTCACCTTCAAAGATACCTTTGGACAGCTCTCCAACATATAAGCTCCATGGCACTTGCGATAACTGTATAATGCCATAGTGTAGCAAACTAGTTAGGCAGGAGTTATAATCCTGGTCCTGGCAACTGAGAAAGTGTGTGTGTTTGTGTATAAGTCTTTGTTGACATCTGATTTTGTGGTCATTCACACTTACTACACTTCCCTTACCCCTCCTTTAGCACTGCAGCTGATGTCACTCGGCTTCAAAGACAATTCTACAACATATAAGCTCTGTGGCACTTGTGATTACTGTGTAACACTATAGTACCAAAGCATAGTTAGGTAGGGGTTTGAAACTCAGTATGGGCAAGGGTGTGTGCGTGTGTGTGTGTCATCAGTATCCTGTGTGGGTGTTGGTGTGATTGTGTAAATAACAGGATCCATTGCAGGGTGGGTTTTGCTACATTCTGATATTGAGGACCCATATGTCCCAATGTCACATTACAAGGCCAACAGTTGTCAAACACCATAGAAGTTGTTATAGACAATCCACAGCCATACATTAATATATAGGCAACCATTATAATACCCAGAGACCTCTCTGCACCCACAGATCTTTCTCTCTGTCTCTCTGTTCCCCCTCTCTGGTAGATGTGGAAAATACAACTGTTTTGCATAGGCAGCAGCTTAACTTTGGTAGGTAATGCTCATGATCAGCTGATGGCCTGTGCATGAATTGGAGTCCTCCACTTGCTAATTGCATGTGGAACACCTGTGGTTTCATTTCTGTAGCCAATTGCATGGAAACACATTCCTATAAGTAAGCACTGCAAGTAGGTCTTGGCCCTTCTCCTTCACTGTGAGCAGAACTTCATGTGGGTGTGTGACAAACAGCATCACAGGGGGTATTTGGAAATACCTCTTACAATAAACACTGTGGAGACAGGCCAACAAACTGGAAGGGGATGTTCCAACATGGGGACAGAATGTAAGTATTGCTGTTCTACATTTGAAGTAATGTTGGTTTAACAGGGTTTGTGTGGATATGGCTGTTCTGCATGATTTAAAGTCTGGCATGCCAGTGTTATGTGGTTGAGAAAACTCTCACCTGTAGGGCTATCTGCAGACTGGCCAGAGTTTGGGGCTTTATATTTGGTGTGTTTTCTGTCTTTATAAATGCAGTAGCACACTCTGATGATTGTACTCAGCAAATGGTAACATCCATGTGTGTTACTGACTTCATATCCCTCAGAAGAGATTCAGAAGAGATATGTCACAACAAACCCTGTTGCACCAACAATGTTCTCAGTTTATAACTGCAATATGTCCATATTGGCCCTGTGTTTGTGCCTCTGTCCCCCAAGTCTGTTACCCTTTGCTCATATGTCATGCAGTAAGAGGTGGATATGTGCAGTATACCATTATTTATTGACATAATTCCTGATATCAATCCAGTGATATATCAGACTGCCAGACATGTAATGTATAGGAAACCTAATAGTTGAGGACAACACCTGGACATTCTGTTGTAGTCTGTACAGTAGTGAGGTCTGTGTACTTCTGGTGATTGTTGACAGAGTGTCTGTATTATGTAGCAGTGTATTGTGATCATGCTATTTGGCCTGTGCACAGACTGGGGTAGATGTCAGTGTTCCTGGCCCTGTTCTATCTGATGTTGCATGCTGCTACAATTTCTGATACCCTAGCAGCCTATATGTTTGTAGGACCAGACTGAGAGATGTCCCATACCACAGTCAGGCATCAGACTACACCATGAATTGGGCCAGTATAAGTAGGGTTAGTGTGTGAGTGGCAAACATGATGATGACTTTTGTTCACACAGGCCATAGACTGTACTATTACATAGGCTTATCATTATGTGACTGTGTTGAGATTGGTTGTGGGTATGCATTTTCACACTGGTGTCTATTACTCCATGCTGTTACACGCCTGTAGTACCTGCTATATTTGCAATTACATGTGTATTCCCCCATAGGTACATTGGGTTATTGTTGTGGCAGTCTGCCCTGTAGTGTAGACAGTGATTGGTGACATGCCTAGCAGTGCAGTGTATTTACCCTAGTGTGATGTTATGTCCAGATATTTGTCAGATGTACTGTTGCCTGGTCACCATACATGTTGTGCATTTCTGACAAAGCAGCGGGCTGGTGTGAAGATGTATGTCACTAACTAGAGTGAAGTATGTGGTTTGGGATCTCTAGTCCTCCAGTTAATATGTGTTAGGACAGACAGGATGGTGTGAATGCGTCAACTGTGTGAAGTTATCTAGTCCTGTATTTCTGATATATCCCCATTTTCATGGCTTTAAACATCCCCTTTGTCAGGCTTGTTCCACATTTCTTGTACTAAGGCATTCTGTGTATACCACCTGACTCACCAGATTGTTTCAGACTGTCCATGTTTATTGCTCATATTTCTTCTGAATTCCACAGGATCATAACTGTGATTTGTGTGGTACTTCACTATGATAATTTTATGATGTCTGTCAGAAGCTGATGACATACATGTCAGTTTCAGAAGAGCCTTCCTTCACAACATGTATGTTGACACAACCCCTGTCACTGTAGCAACATTCTATATTTATAACTGCAATACATACATTATGTTCCTTTGCACTAAGAGGTTGAGAGTTATGGTGCTGAGGTATGACTCCACTACATGTCGTGGGCATATGTTGTGTATATATATATATATATATATATATATATATATATATATATATATATATATATATATATATATATCTAGAGAGAGAGAGAGAGAGAGATAGAAATATATACATATATATATATATATATATATATATATATATATATATATATATACATAAACATATATCTATATCCTTTTATATGTAAACATGAGTTTTGTGTATACCTTCTCAGATGTATCCCACCATATTAATCTGATATGTGTATATTTGCATATAAGAACATGACTGATTCAACACTATTTTCACTTCCAAGTACTAAACAATTGTAGTAGTCAAAGCAGTTGTTCACTACTATTCAGTATGCGTACTGAATGATATATTTGAAAAACAACAGATGTTTTCACAGCTCAGATGGCTTAGTGGTTAACTGCTGTGACTGTAGTGTGCACGGTCTGGGTTCAAGACCTGCAAGGGCTGTTTATTTTGTTGCTAGGCAGGACTGTTTGATACAGAGTGGTTAAGGCAGTTGTAAACAGCTTTAAGTGTGTTTGTGTGGGTTTGCATAAATTGTGCTAACATATGGTTAAACAAAAATCCACTTACACTGTGTAGGCTTCACTTACCAGTAGCCAAATTTGCTTAGCATTTACATTTAAGCAATGCTTACACCTGCTAAGAGTAGCTCAGTCCTGGTAACCAGTGATCACACTCCAGTCTGATAAAATAGCAGGGTAATGACTTCTTTAATTAGTGTATTTAATTCCGTGTACATAACATGCTTCTATGTGCTGTCATTGCAGTAGCAAGGGGTGTGAGTATACTGTATGGGGCACCTGAGTATACATGGGTAGTACCACTATCTTGTATGTGTTTCATACTTGGGTAGTAACCCAGGTTATATGCAGTCACACAAACATGTATTGTATAATTACATTACTACTTTTAACAGTGCTTTTCCAAGTAAGAGTAGATTGCAGATTGTAGTACTGGAACCATACACCCCTGCATGCAAAGCTGGACTCTGAGTACTGACTATCATGTTCTTGGTGTTTGACCTGTATGTTTTTATGCATCTCCTGTTGGATATTGATCTGATATGTTGATATTAACTGTAGACTACTATGTTTTTAGGACATGTCATTGAGGACTGCTGTTATGTAGTAATGGCATACCTATCTGTTTCAGACGCCTGTCAAAACATTCATCCTAATGCATAACCTGTTGGCTAGCTACTTTCTGTCTGTTCTCTGTACAGATGTGTAGATATCAGGGATACATCTTGGCTACTTACAGGCAATCTCTGATTGACTGACATTTACATGTTTTCCACAGCTAGGAAACCGTACTCTCTATGCACCATATGCCATGGATACCTCAACCAGACTACCACAGTCAACAGAACATGTTTGGTTACAGGTCCCTAACCCAGACACTGGCCATGTTATGCAATATATGTTGCATACATGTCAATTGGAGCACCTCACTGGTCATCTTCAAGAGAAAACCAGATGAGTGGATGTTGAATTTAACTGTCACCCTGGGGATCACTCATGTGGCATCAGTTTATAGATGGCCTGCTGACAAATGTCAGGTGGCATGATACCAGTGTACTCACATGCCATACTCTTCTCATCTCTCCATGGACATTAGCTTGGTACACACCTAAGAGCACCGGCACCTATGGACCTCAGTACTGAGAAATGTGTGTGTGCATTATTGAGTATAGCAGTGTCTGTGTATTTGTAAAGTTGTAGTTGAAAATCACCAAACAACGAAAAACAAGAAGTATACTACCAAACTACTTGGCCAGTGAAGAATCAAGGCCTGGTGATGTTCTTCACTTAACAGGAAACTCGGGACACACCCCACCCTAAAAGCTTTGTGGTGTGTGCAATTACGGCCAAACACATTAGTAGCAATAAGTATCTAGGTAGGGGTTCTACTCTTAGTGTTGTTAAGTAAGTGTGTGTTTATGTGAAGGGCTCTACTTCAGTTTGCAGAAGATATATGTCCTAGAAGATAATTTGTCCGAGCACTAAATGGCAAAAGGTAACATTTTAAACCAATCATCTCCTGGAAATTCATTCCATCAGAACTAGTAGAGGATGTGTAAATGCTCTCTTCCCCACTGTACAGCTGTACAGCGATACTGGAGTTGGTATATATTGTTGCGTGTGGTTGTTGTGGGCACAGCCACCCACATTGGGGTTATTGTTGTGCATATCCCCCTACTTATTGTGCTGTTATACTGTACAGTATATGTTAACAGGTTAAGTAGTTGTTAATCACACTATGTGTGGTTCTACGCCACCCCACACCCTCCAAAGTGGGGGGCTGTGCCACCCACACCAGCACACATATATTTACCAACTCCAGGATTGCACTACATTTGGGAAGAGGACATATACACTGCCAGTACCATTGTCAATTACATTAAACTGATGGACTGATTATTTACTGATATGATGTTTTGGCAATTTGATCTTCATCTAATTACATAGGCCAAAATGAGTTCACTGCAAAATGAAGTACATCCATGTGAACCGTAGTCTCTGTGTATTGCATCAGCACCAAAGCCTCTGCGTGTTTGTGTTATTCACAAACATTTGGTGTGTGCCACCCAGTACACTTACCATTGCCCAAGGTAGAAGAGCTGCTAACATCAGCCACCATGCACTCACCTGTATACACCCCTCATTCCTATCAGCCATGTGGCACATGCAGTAACTGTTATACAGACTTGTTACTTGTGTTCAACTGTACATGGGATATGACACAATCAATGTGTCACCACAGTGCCACACCCCTTGTAGGAAAGACAGCAGACCAACATCCTGCTGACACCTAGAACACAAACAGAAATGGAGACCACAATCAGTCAGTGTTAATGACAGATATAATGCATCATGGCTGGACAGCTATACACCCTGATGTGTAAGCATTAATCATTCCAGCTGACAACACATTAAACAGCATTACATTGCTAAACCTTAGTACATTCACCCTGTGCATCAGAACCATATTAGCATGTCCCTGCATCGATGGTATGGATGACAGGGATGTGGCACAGGTATCATCATATGCACAGGGTGTGTTGTGGGTTTGCCAGAGGCCTAGGCTGTGCCATTTGGTTGACATCATGTGTTTGGGTTAGGGGGTTATCTATTAAATGGGTTTTGCAGATGTGGTATGTGTAGGTATGCAGGTGTCCTAGCTGTGTTTGTGATGTGTGTGTGTGTATGTATGCACACATTGCTGCCATGTGGCTGCCCTTTACAGGAGTTTGTTGGACAGCTGCAGACTCTACATGGCAGTGTGTACAGTTCACCGTGTCCGGCCACGGACATGAGAACTGTGCCTGCCAGGTGTTGCATGGACACTACCAGGCAGAAGCCCAGATATGTTGCTCTCCCTTGATGATGACAGTTGTCCGCTGGATCCGCATCCCTGTTGGGACTGGCCAGGACCACATGCACATGGCCTGCAGTGTTGTGGTGTGGACAGCACCCCCTGCAGTGCAGGTGCTGATACTGTCACTACGGGAGCAGCCGTGAGTTGTTGAATGTCCACATAGACCTCCACCTGTTGGTGTTGCTGACCTACTTCCACATGGCCGATGCCCTACTCCCAGCACATGATCTACCACAGACACCACATGGTCGAGGGTTCCCACCATCTCACTCAGCCATCTATCTACTCATACCCCTCAACTGTACACATTTGTCCATAATGTCCAGATGTTGGCATCATAACTTTTGTGTGTTCCTCCTTAATTAGGTTCATTTCAAGCAAAATGTTGAGGATTGGACTCATTCAGTGATGACACACATTTGACTGTAAGACTCCACATCCTTCAGAAAAGTAATGCTACTGCAAAACCTCTAGTATTCTATCAGATTTCTGAGATTGTAAGATAATATTTATAATCAGTCCCTATTTGGCCACCATCATGTTATGCTTTGTCCATGTTTTTGCCTATAATAGGTTGTGAGGTATGGTACTGCTGATGACAATTCTGACAATTGGAGAATGTCATGAGATGGTATCAGCAAGAATGTATCATATGTTTCCTTTAATATTTGCATAATTCAGTTATGCTGTATTTTACACAGCTACATGCTGTAAGACATGGCATAAACAACTGAAATAGTACAGAAATAAACCTTTTTTGGGAAAACAGTGGTGTTATGTGTGTTTATAATGCAAACATTCTCATTTGTGCAAACATATCACACTCTGGCCATTTCATAAGGTGCCAACTGTAGGATTACTGGCTGTTTGGGTTTCATTGTGCTCTCTTTAGTTATTTCAATTACTTGTCTTAGAGATTGCTGTATGTCTGGCCACTGTGTAAGGCCTATCACGATTATGTAGCGACAAAGTGTGTACTTGTTATTTGGACTGTGTATGTGTGGGGTCAGCAGATGAATGCCCCATACCACCCCAGCATTCTATCTACAGTATGACCTGCCACAGGATATGTAGCGGTACTGTGTGACTCTCATGGGGGATATTTCTATCCACACAGCCATTGTACTATTGTACTGGGGTGTTTGTTAGGCTTACCAGTATTTATCTGCAAGGGTGTTGTTTATATATATATATATATATATATATATATATATATATATATATATATATATATATATATATATATATATATATATATATATATATATACGCACACATATATAGAGCAAACATTGACAGATATATGTTTACACACACACATATAACTATATATATATATATATATATATATATATATATATATATATATATATGTATATGTATATATATATATATATATATATATATATATATATATCAATGCCAAAAATGTCCAGCACTCTGAAAAATATAATAGCAAATAATGCCAAAAATGCAAACAGCCATTTAGGAAGTTAAGGCTTTATTAGCAATGTATCTAAATTGTTATTTAATATTGTATGTTTTTCAACTCAAGATTTACTCATATCTGTGACCTGATCTATGCCTACAAATACAAAATGTGCTATCCTTTGTTTTAATACACAGGATGTCTGTCCCATCTACATATAGCCATATATACCACCCATGATCAATTTACAATATTTACAGTGTCCACAATATTCTTGTAACTGGTAAAGTGTTCTCCTATGGACTTCCCCCTCCTATATCCATACTGACATTGATTATTTAATATACTAGACAGATATGGGTCATTATGTAAAATAGACCAGTACTTATCAACTATCTGTCTAATATAATTTGTGTTACTAGCAAATGTGGTCATGAATCTAATCACACTAGATTGTTTGGGCATATTATTTGGTTTATCCATTAGTAAAATATCCCTATCACTGGACTTTACCATTTCTTTAGCCTGATTGATCATATTTTCATGATTTATGTATTTTCATCAGAACATATTGTTCTGATCCGTTGATATATTTCTGATAATATGTAAATTGAATTTTTGGAAAAGGGTTTCCTATACAAAGATGTTATTACTGTACCATCAATAGCTTAGGTTACATTAACATCTAAGTAGTCTACTGTAAATAAATCTACTCGACCAGTGAAATTAATACCATAATCATTAGAATTCAAATAGGTCTTAAAACACTCCCATTCATGTGTATTGCCTTCCCATATTACCCAACAATGAAAGTCTTCATTATGAATGCAAAATTCCTCTAGGTAACCCATAAACAGGTCAGCATATATGGGAGCAAATGTTGCCCCCATAGCTGTACCTATGACCTGTAGGTACCATTGATTATTGTATTTGAACGCATTATGTTCTAAAACTAATTCTAACAATGATAATAAGAACTTCATTTCTGACTGTGTGTATATACCTGCTTTTTTCATCCAATAATCCACCGCCGCTATACCCCCTTGATGAGGGATACTGGTATAAAGCGACTGAACATCCAATGTTCCTAATAAACTATGCGTGGATAATTGGAGATCATTCATTAATTGTAAGAATTGTTTGGAATCCTTGATTCTTGCTCTTACTAATGCCAATAAAGGTTTAAGTTTCTGTTCAAGATACTCTGATAGAGGTTCTATAATAGAACCTCTACCTGACACTATTGGTCTTCCCGGAGGATTATGCAATGTTTTGTGTATTTTAGGCACCAAATAAAAATATTGGAAAGTTGGGCTATCAACCTTAAGTTGTTCAACTATTTCAGTACTATTTGTTCCTGTATTGCTAATGACAGGAAATGATCAATAGCTCTTTTAAATTCTACCATAGGATCCATTGATAAAGGGCACTAGAAATTGGGATCTCCCAGCTGTTTATTAGCTTCTGCTTTATATTGTATTTTTTCCCCATATTACTATTGCCCCTCCTTTGTCTGCCTTAGTAATGACCACATTAGTATTATTGGCTAAATTAACTAATGCCTTGTGTTCGTCCACTGATAAATTATGATTGAAATGTTTAAAAATGTCAGCCTGTTTGGTTTGTAGCTCTTTTAACACCATTTGTTCAAATATTCTTACACTATTATTATATGCTGGTATAAAGTTAGATTTTTTGAACTTGAAACCTGTGTTTTCTGATATCTGTGATGTTTCCCCTTGATTGGCAAAAAAACATTTCAGATTTAGCACTCTACAAAATTGTTTTACATCTTTAACTATGTCTAAATGTGACAAATAAAAAAATGGCACATAGTTTAAACCTTTTTGTAGCAATTTTAATTCACTTGAACTGAAATGTTGGTTAGTCAAATTAACCACCAAATGATTAATATCACTGACACTATCTGCTGATGTTAATAATGTTTCAGAAACCAGGTAGAAAATATTTTGTTGTTTTTAAAGTCATTAACATCCCTGCAATATTTTTTCATTTTTCTAGCACACAATTCCTGTTCAAACTTGTCAATATCTTCCATAAACTGAGTAATTGTTGATCATAATAATCAATCAATAATGTCATAAACATGTTATTACATCATTAATCTGTTCCATTGCTGAAAACACTGAGAAATCATCTTTATCCATTGTTAGCTGATGTTGTGTGTGTGTATGTGTGTGTGTGTGTGTGTGTGTGTGTGTGTGTGTGTGTGTGTGTGTGTGTGTGTGTGTGTGTGTGTGTGTGTGTGTGTGTGTGTGTATATATATATATATATATATATATATATATATATATATATATATATATATATATATATCTTATTTGAATGTTTACTGATTCCACAATATACATTCCCTATAGTACAGTGATTGTCCTGCAAGATATGTTCATGAAACCATAGTGAATATTTACAGCTTACATGGCTTAATGGTTACGTGCTGTGACTAGGGTGTAAATGTTGCAGGGTTCAAAACTGGTAAAGGCTGTTTATTTTATTGCTGGGCAGAACAAGGGCTCATGGAGAGAGGGTGATTAAGGCACTTTAAAGTGGCTTTAAGCAGGTTTGCATGGGTTTGCGTAAAGCTAAGTGGAGCTAACACACAGTTAAATGTACAGGCATTTAAACTGTGTGGGCTTGTCTTAGTGGTGCTTACCAATGCGCAAATCCAGTTAGGTATGTTAACTAGTGTTTACCTATTCTGTGTTTGAGCATATGTCAACTGGTTTGCTCGCCAGTCAGTGGTGGTAATACATGGTTAAATGTATAGGTACTCTACTGAATATTATGTTTGACTAAACAAGCCTAGATTATGCACCTCAGGTGATGTAGTGGTATGGTCTCTGACTGAGTTTTACAGGGTTCTGAGTTCAAAACTTGGGGCTGCTAGCTTTTTCATTAATGTTAAATGACTGGACTGCATGATAAGTTAGGCAAGGCAAGAGCAGCTTGTAGAACTCAGATGGTTCAGTGGTATGGTTGCTGACTGTAGTGTGAAGGGTCCTGGGTTCATGGCAGGGCTGATTAGTTTTGTTGCTGGCCACAACAATGGCTGATGGTGAGATGGTGATTAAGGCACTTTAAAGCGGCTTTAAGCAGGTTTGTGTGGGTTTGCATGAAGCTAAGCATTGCTAAAATACGGTTACTCTTAGCTTTGCTTAGCAGTGCTTACTCCCACTAACCTCTGCATTAATAACTTTGAAAGAAAAGAAAAAGGGATGATAGGAAAGTGGTAAAAAAAGGGGGATGCAGAGGGAAAAACAAGATGAAAGATGAATAGGGATGTGCAGGACGGAGTAGGGAAGGTCCATAGCTGTCCATTTCTCCTGCAGCAACAGCTGTGCATATACATTGAATTTGGAGGTGAATTTGGATACTCATACCCCTGTCAGAAGGGTGAGGACAACAGTAATGTGTTGCCTAGGCAATTAGACAAGATTACAGGTCCAGTGGGCACACCTGCAAACTGGACAGCTATGTATGGGGAGTAATTTTTTTGTGGGAACAGATTGCCCTTTTTTTTAAGGTGAGAGTGGGTATATATGGGGAGGGAGGTTAGGTAGGAAAACAGACAAGACAGATAAGACAGGTGAGAATGGTGGTGTATAACACATATGGGGGATGAACACCTTGACAGGGAGGGAGGTTGCGAGTCGGAGGCACATGACCCCACGAATGGATACAGTGAAACTGAGGTCCCACCCATGGGCAGTCACCACTGCACCTTCATGGCCCCAAAGGTGGCTGTGCTGGGGGCTGAGCAAGAGGGGCAGGCTGACCCTTAAAATGCACCAAGCAGCTCTCAAGCTGGTGTAGTTGAGCTGCAAACCCCTTTTGCATCTCCCTATGCACCAGACCCCAGACCTGACACTGGATGATGGGCTCCTGTCTGCGCCCTCTATGAGGTGGGGGCAAGCCCCATCCCCTGAAGCTGTTCTACCCATGCGTGGTGCAGGACCAGTGGGCGAGGAAGATCTGAGGTGGGTCTTAGATGTACTGGGGCCTGGTGCCCCACCTCATCTGGTCATGGCGCAGGGCCCCAGACATGCTGGGGCCTGGTGCCATGGCCAGATGAGGTGGGACAGGAGGATCTGCTGGGATCGTCCTTCCCAGATGAGTTAGGGTGTTGACATTTTACAACATTTGTTGGTTAGTTATGAACAACACAATGCCAGGATTAGTTATAACAGCATGCATGGGTGTTCCAGTAGACACCATAACACAATTTTTAATCAGTTGCATAGCAAACAGAACACATGCAGATATGAAACCATAGTGGATATTACAGCAGCATGCAGGTTACATTGGTAGCAACAGGCCACCAATGATTTCATTTCAACAGGGAACAGCAATAAACAAACATTGAAATATTGGTATAACAATGGGGCACATGCCCCAATAGTAGGTTTGTTAAAAACATACCATTTATTTTTTTGGTTGTATTATTGTTGAAGATAGGGTGGGGGTGAGACAGAGATATGAACAACTATTTGTTATTACATTGCTCACAACTGTTCTCTATTTTGTTATTTATTTTATTTATTACATTTGTTAACAGGGAAGGTCCGCCTGGGCCAGGAACCCATTTTCAGCAGAGGCACAGGGAGAAAAACTCCACAACAGTACTATTTATACCTTGTCAGACACAGCATTTGTTCACTGTACAGTAATATTAAGACACTAATAAGCAATTATATTTACAACACCATAGGACAGTTATGGCTGAAATTGATACACAGAAAGCATTGTTGGACTTGAGATGTGATAAATTAACTTTGTACACAGTTTGCTATATGCAGTGTTGACAAGGTAGAAAGCATGGGATTAAATACAAGGAATATTTAGTTGGCGTGGGATCAGGGAGAATTTTTGGCAATAAAGATGAGAATTACCTGGATGGGTAGGCAGTGCAGGGAGTGAGCTTAGGAGGATTAGCTTGTGGTGAGGCAGGAGCAAAGCCAGTGGTTATTTAGGTAGTCGATTAGTAGTTGTTTGAACTTGTGATGGTGTGGATTTTTAGCTATTGCAAGGGGAAGACTATTCCATAATCTGGCAATTTTACTGGAATAGAGACAGTCGCCATGATAGTTATTAGATTTGGTGACCTTTAGTGTAAATTTATTGGAAGATCTCAGGGTCCTGGGGTTAAGATTTGGTTGGACTAGATTGGAGAGGGCAGAGCAGTAAGTGGGATGGTGAATAGTCTTATGGAGCATTGATAGTTGGTTGAGGGCCAGAAGATTAGGGAGTTCATGTCATTCTAGTTGACTGAGCACAGTACAATGGTGAGTTCGGTATGGGGCATTCAAAGCAAACTTAGCAATTTTGTGATAGCAGGATTCTAGATTATTTAGGTCTGATTTTCAAAGGTTGGTGAATATGTTGGAGCTGTAAAGGAGGGGTGAAAGTAAGTGAGAATGGGCTGTGGCAAGCCTGGCATTGAGGGACAGGTATGGTTTGCCCTATATAAGGTGTCAAGCTTGAAGTGTACTTTTTTGATTGTAAAGGAGACATGTCTTTTAAAGGTTAGATTGCCATTGATTGTAATCCCCTAGGAGATTGGTATGAGTTGTGGGTTCAATCTATGTGCCGTTTGAGGAGTAAATTGATAGAGGGGCATTCCAAGGTTTGCATTTCTTGATTTGAAGATTTTAAGTTTGATCTTGTTTGGGTTGAGAATTAACTGATGATCTGAGAGGTATTTTTCTATGCTAGAGAAGGATGATTGCATTATTATTTGTAGTTCTTGGGATGTTGGGGCAGAGCATATAAGGGTAGCATCATCTGCGTCTTGGATGGTTGTGGCTACTTTAGTTGCTGTGCTGAGATCAATTCTAAATAGAATGAAGAGGAGAGGGCCTAGTATCGAGCCTTGGGGGACACCAGCAGTAATGGGGAAAAGGGGAGAAAGAGTATTTTGCCATTTGGTGGCCTGCTGCCTATTAGAAAGATAGCTGGGGAACCAGGACAGAGAAGGTGGGTAGATGCCATAGGTGGAGAGTTTATTGAGTAAATGTTGGTGGGAAATGGTGCTGAAGGCTTTAGACATGTCCAGAAAGATAGAGGAGACTGCCTGCCCTTCATTTAGAAGTTGATGAATGGTGTTTGTAAAAGAGATTAGGGCAGTGGTAGTACTGTGTTTGGGGCTGAAACCATGTTGCAAATGGGATAAAAGGTTATTTGAGAGTAGATGGTTGAGAAGCTGTTTGTGTATGCATTTTTCTAGGATTTTGGCTATGGGGATAAAATGGCGATGAGGCAGAAGTTGGATCCTTTTTTGGAGGGTCCTCTTTGTGGAGTGGGATGATATGGGATATTTTCCAGAGAGTAGGCACATATTTTTCTGAGATTGAGTGATTGATTAAGAAAGATATGGGGTAAGCAATGGATGGGGCTGCACATTTTAAGAATTTGTTTGGGAGCTGGTCAGCAGTCAGACAGCAGTGTTTAAGTTTGGTTAGTAGAGATTTAATGAAGCTTGTTTGAATGGGAGAAAAAATAAAGGGGTTTGGATTATCAGAAAAGACAGTAGGGAGTGCAATAGGTGAAGTAGGATGGTTGCCTATAAGGGTGGTAATGGAATTTATAAAGTGGGATTTGATCTGGGTTCCTATTGGTACAGTGTTGTTGGCGGTTATTGGGGTTGGGGTAGGGGAGTGGCCCAGATTTAGGAGATAGTTTATGTTAACCCAGAATTTATGGGGTTTTTTTTGGTGTTCCTGTTGGCAGGAAAGGAAATACTTTTGCTTGTCAGCTTTGATTTGTTTTTTGCTAGATTTCTTAGCTGTTTATAGGTAGCTAAGCTAGATGTGTTTTGTTGGTATGGTAGGTTGACCAGGCTCTATCTTTTTGTTTAAGTAAGAGCTTGGTTTCTTTGGTTAACCAGGGCAGAAGCTTGGATTTTATGCACACTTTTCTAATTGGGGCAAGGTTGTTGAGTATGTCTAGGAAGGTGGAGTTAAAAAATTGTACTGCTAGGTCAAGTAGGAGATATTTTAGGTTTGTCCAGTCAAATTGTTGTAGGATCTGATTAAAAACTGAGGGTGAAAAGCGTTTTGTTTTGCAGCAAATGTTTATCGGAGATGTTAGATAGAGTTTGTACACATTTTCTGTAAAGAAATGTGGGGACATGATCACAGAGAGAGTCAGGAAGGCAGCCTGCTATGTAATTCAGGTAAGGCTTGTTGGTTAGGATTCAGTCTAATGCAGACTGTCTGTTGGAGTGTTTGTCGAAATGTGTGGGACAATTTATGGTCTGGGTGAAATTGTAGAGATTGAGGAAATTAGTAGCGTTATTGGGAGTACATGTTTGCTAATCAAGGTTGAAATCATTGAGAATTGTTGTTTCTTAATTAAAATTAAGGGATGCCCATGAAAGAAGGCTTTCAATGATGGGTAGGGTGTTACCAGGAGGGAGGTAGACAGCTATGATGATAACTGCTTTGTTAGGATTTATTTCCTGATGAGTGGTTAGGATTTCAGTATGTTCTAGGTCAAGTGGGGAGCATTGGAGTTGTTTCAATTTAAGGGTATTCTAAAAAAGTACAGCTACACCACCGTCCCTTTTATGTAACCTGTCTAGTCTGATAATATTATAGCCATGTGGGGTAACCTAATTGTCCTTGATATGTGGCTTTAACCAGGTTTTGGTTATAACTGCTATGTCAGGTTTGTAGGTGGCTAAGGTGGCTTGAAGTTCACTAGTTTTGTTGACTATACTACAAAGATTGAAATTGGTAAGTAGTAGGTCTGAGTTGAATGTTTTTGGGAGTGGGGGTAGGGGTAGGGGTGGGTGTTTAGCTGGGTAAGTGAAGAGTTGGGTGATGTATGTGGAGGTGAGGGGGTGTTATGGGGACCTGGGGTGGGGTGGATGTCTGTGCAGAGTTTTAGTTTAGTGGTAGAGTGTAGTGTGTGTTGATTTAGTTTAATTGTGGATCTAGGGTGACTGTGAGCTAGGGAAAGTGGGCAGTGGGTTTTTTGGAGCTTGAAGGAGGCATGTAGGTATGTAGAAATGTTAAATAGTTGTGGGCCAATGTCAGAGTAGGAGTGGGATTTTGGGATAGAGGTGGTTGTTGGTAGTGTTGGAGTATGGATGTGTATAATATGGTCATGGTGTAGTGAGGTATAGTTGTGGATGTGAAAGATTAAAAGTAGTAAGAGGATATTAAAAGTTAGGCAGTTGAGGTATTGCATGATAGGTGATAGGTTTGGTAGGAATGTTTGACAGGATGTTGAAATTGTTTGGTAGAGGGGAGGATGGAGAACTTTGCTGTGAGTTATAGGGGTGGGGTTAAGGGAGGGGCATAGGAGTGGGACTAGTGTGAGTGAATAGGTGGAAAAGGGGATGGGGTGTGGCAAGATAGCTATAAGTTAGAGGAAATGGGGTGGGTGGGAATGGGAGTAGGGTAGGGGAGTGGAGTGAGCCCGAGCAGAGCTAGGGCGAACGGAGCAGGTTGAGCTGACCTCTGAAGAGTTTGTCCAAGGAAAACAATCTAAATGGTGGACAACTAGCTGGATGCATCTTGCCTCAAGTTGGTGGTCAACTATATGATGAGGCTATCAACCAAGCTAACACTGAGCTAGTGACTGAGGGAGTTTTTTGTGAGGGTAGAACAGGGGTTCTGCAACAAACAATAATGCTGTTTGTCTGTTTTGTATATCAGCTACCCAGAAAGTGTTTAGTTGTAAGATACTAGCTGGGAGTTGGATTGGATATATTTAGGCTTTACTGCCCTGGAAATAATTTAAACTTGTATCACCCTGACAGAACATCTGAGAACTGACAGTACATCTGAGAAGAGATGTACATTATTGTCTATTCAGTACTCTCCAGGTATGGCCTGAAATTACAGCTACCTATCGGCTTGGGGTTGGCCAGTTTGTGTTGTACACAGTTATCAGTTCAAACTTTGTACACCTAATGTACTTACCTGCTAGACCTGTGGAAAAAAATTGAGTTAACACTACCTGTTTCTACAAATTAACAGGGTTTGGCTTTGATATGTGCAATCATACTGCATGTGTGTGTGCTAATGTCATAGTTCACCTTCATTTTTTTATAGCACCATGGGTGCTGGCGACACTGACCAATAGCCATAATGGTGTGAAACTTGAGGGACATTTTTTGGGGAAAACTAAGTCATCTATGTACTTCTCTTGCTGCCATCTGCAGCCTTGGGGCTGGCCAATGTGTGTTCTACACAGTGTATAAGAGACACATCCTACGGTTAATATCCAGCCTGCCTTACCTGCCGAAGCTGTGTGTTTACACTACCTGATTGTTTTTAATAATACTCACATATGCCTGTGTGAAAATATACAGACAGCGTAGTACCACTCCTGGGATTCAAACCCTGCAAGTTTGTTCAAAATGTAGTCACAGTGCTGATGTTTATCAGAGCAAGCTATCAAGAAACTGCTATTTTATGTGTGAGTGTTTTCTACCTATTAGTCTGTGATTTGGCCAATCTGACCTTGTACTTCTGACATTCCTGCATGGCAGACAGTTGTTCTAATGTGTACTCACACTTTCAGATATTACATTACAGGAAACAAAGGTTAGCAAGCATTTTTAATATTCAGCTATCAGATCATAGTGCAGGGGAACTTTGTTATGCTTAATCTGTTGTACAAGACTTGACTGTTTGCCACATGAACCTCAGATACTTAATACTATCAGAGCCATATTTGCTGTGCAAAAACTATACACATTTCCAATTCCTACTAACACATTGCAAATAAAAAACACAACAGTCCAGTGTTGTTTAGTTTTACTGACATGTTACCACTGTTTTATGTATAGCACTAGCATTATCTGTGGTAATCTCAGTTTTATTCAGTTCAAACAATACACAGATTACAGCACTGAGAGGTGATATTCTACTACCTTCGAATATACTGCAAGCTAGATAGTACTGACCAGCCTCGCGGTGCAGCTTTTCCAACCTGCTTCCATGTGCCTCCACATTCTAAGCCCTCTCAGCTGTTGCTGTACAGGAGACAGAGAAACATTTGTGACTACCTATCCATCACATAAACAGCCTGGACTATCTTAAACAGCAATTGAGACTGATACTTGCACACTACTGGGGCATTCCCTGCCCTAGCATCTTGTTCCCACTGGTCCATAAGGTCCCACTTTCTCCACATGAGATCAGCATATTGATGCTGAACCTGCGCTCACCATTGGGGATCCCAGTAGCACTGGTGAGTTCACAGGCAGGACCATCCCAAGCGTCTGCTTTATATTCTAAGCCCTGGTACTGGCCCTGAAGCAGTCTCAAATCATGGTTTTCAATGAGTCCAACCATGATCTTGAACTCCAGAATGCCCCAGCGTTGCACACGAAAGTGAACACCTTCTCCTACTCCAACCATGGTGCCTGCAGTGATGAGTTACAACTGGTTATGGGCTGTATTCCCACCTGCAGGGTTTAAATAGGGCCGCTTTCCCACACTTTGCCGTGATTGGTTACTTTTGAAACTGCTGAGCTCAACTAAGCTACGGGCAACCTGCTTAGCTAAGGTTGACAGTGCTTAAAGAGGCAGGTTTAGCACTGCTTATCACTGGGCAAATCCACTTAGCTGGGCTATTCATTGCTTAGTATTCATATGTACACAATGCTTACACCCGTTCAACATAGCTGTGCAATGCTTAGCATTGTTTATGTTTTATTATATTGGTCTACCACCTGTATGGGATTGATTTATCATTCATTACATAATATAGATTAATTTACCTTCTCTGATATCCCCCAATGTGCTGTGATTAATTTATTCTTGTGTGACTATACTGCATGGGGGACTTGTGTTTATATGGGGGTTTCACTATTTTATTACACTGACACCTCACATCTGGGCCTAATACACTACTCTGGTTGAGGAAAATCAGTTACTACTTACATAAATATACAAAAACTTAAAATGTTGATGTTTACACACACAAAATGGAAATGGCTTTTGTGAGTCTCAAACCGTGAATAACTACATGCAAGGCATATGCTGTAACTGCTAGACTATTGCACGTATGCTTATGCTGGATGTCTATTGATTTTTAACTTATAGTGCTGTTTCAGCTGTGCTAAGCATAGCTAAGCAACAGGCATACCCGTGCAGCTACGCTTAAACTTTATTGCATATATAAAAAAATATATATATATATTTTTTAATTGTACCCTTCAGAATATCCATACTAATACTGAACCTGTTATTCTATCAACTTTCTGCTTTGTAGGGAAGATTGTCCTTTATGGCTTTGTCCACATTCCTTATTCTGACGGGTTGGGAGGTGTGCACTATGTGCCTATGCTAAATCTGTTATTCTATCAACATTTGGCTTGGTTGGGATGATTTTCCCTTATGGCTTTGTCTAGATTTCTTACCCTGATAAGTTGAGGGTGTTATGAGAGATCTAGCTCATTTTAAATTGCTGAATGGCAATTCTGGAGTGCAGGGGGCGTATGTATTGTGAGGGCTCTGCTCTCAGACACACCCCCTGTGCTTGTACACATTTTTGGGTACATATTGCAGTGCAGCAGCACACCTTCATGCATATGCATGGTGCACTGCCATGCTGAACAGGAATGGTCCCTGCCATGCAGGAATAAATTATTCCTGAACGGCTGCTTGCTGAATCAGGGGGATTGACTTTTGTACAATTGTTAAGTTTGTTAGCTTCAATCACTTGCACAACAGGTTTTCATCCTTTCTTTCAAGACTTGCAAAACTGCACATATGGATTGGCTTGACCACATTTCTAACACCTTTGATAAGAGCTGGACACGGTTCTATGCTATATGCTATACTAATGAACACACATATATTTATTTATTTATTTATTTGTGTGTTTGTTTGTTTGTTTGTTTGTTTGTTTGTTTGTTAATTTATCCTTTGTTGACTGGGTTTTGTCTCACTATGCTAGTGGCCTGTTTTCAGGGGAGACCTGAGGTGGTATTTATACCACTAGGAGAAATTTGGCCAGGGCATTGTGGAACTTCCCTGACTTGCAGCTCATACAGTGAATGAATACATATGCATGTCTTATTCCTTGCACTGTGGTGGCTGGGGGGGGGGTGCACAGCATGGAGAGACAGGGATGGAAGGTGTAGAGGCAAATGCTCACAGGGAGATATGTGCAGAGAAATAGAGGATTCAGAAGTCATTTTTCAAAAAAAAAAATTTGCTGAGTTGGAGGAGATGGCAAAGGAAGAATGTGCTGTTACAATCCTCCAGTCAGAAGAACTGTGGGATGATGTACTGCATGATATGAGCAATCAAAGTGAACTGGAAAATGGAGGATATATTTCCTGTGGAGAGTTAATGGAGAAAACATATGCAGAGACAGCTGGAAGCAATTATGGAGAGCAGAAAGAAAATATATGATAGAGTGAAAAGAACATTTTTGGTGAGAATACAGAGTAAAAAGAATAAGAAATTGAATAGATATGAGGTATGTGACACTATAATACTTCCTTTAGGTATGAAAGTACAGGAGGTAAAAGCTTTCATTCTGAAAAATAAAGAGACATTCTATGATATTATTTTTGAGACTGCTCATGGTATTCAAGAATGTCTATGTGAGTATGAAAAGAAACAGACTGATAATCCAAGGAACAATTATGGAGTAAAAGCTTTTTTTTTTTGAGAAATAAAAAAGAAAGTACAGATACATATACAGTTTTGGAAAGAATTAGAAAATGACTTTGAAACGGCATTTAAAAAACATTTGTAAAAAAGTAATGGGCATTTCAAAAGTTTATGGACTGGGGAATGGAATTGTAATGCTGTTTTGAAAATGGAAATGGAAAAATGCACATATTCCAAGTTTATAAATGCTGAAGGCAATAATGGTATAATAAAATATTGGGAGCAACTAAAACCATGCTATTTTTGTGAGATAAGACATTTTGTAAATATTTGTTATAAACAATGTTATATATGTGGAAAAATCGGTCATGATGTAAAGAGATGTGAACTGGAATGTTAAAAATGTAAACAAACTGGACATTTATGGATGGACTGTAAAGAAGAGTTTAATGAAAACAGTGAAAAAAGGGGGAGGTTAAAGAGCAAAATGGAAAAGAGCTGGAAAATGAAATAAAAGACAACTTAGAAAAAAACAAAATAATAATGGAGAAGAGGATGGGATGGAAAGAAGATAAAAAAAGATTCAGAAATTAGTGATGAAGAAGGTATAAGTTGGAAAGTGGTGAGAAAAAAAGAATTGTATTGGAAGAAGAGTAAAAGACAGGAAAAGAGAGGTTACAGTGACCGATAAATAGTTGAAAATGTAGAGATGGTTAAAAGCTTGAGGGGGACCACAGCTAAACCTTAGTTTTCCAAACCTGCATCAGACAGAATAATGTATAATAGGAACAATCAGTATAAACTGAGGGTACGATTACATTATTCTAGTAATGTTTCCATCTACATGAATATTATTAAAAAACACTGGAAAGTTCTTATGGCAGACAAAAATATTTCCAGAGTGATAAAGCCTACCCCCAAATTTGTATTTAGGAACATGATATCCTTAAAAAAGGACCTTATGTTACTCAAGGAATAAACATGAATATTGCAGTAATGCCACTTTAGCATGTGGCACTTGTAGTGTATGCACTTACATTGACAGCAGTTTTACTTTCACACACCCTGATCAGGATAGAATATATAGGTTCAAAGTTTTTGCCACTTGTAGCACCTCCCACATTGTTTACTTGGCCCATTGTTTATTGTGTTCAAAATTTTATGTAGGCAAGACAGAACGCTTAGAGAAATAATAAAGGAACATCTGTATCATATTAGCAAAGGGTATAAAAGTAATAGCCTTGCAAGACATGACATTGCAGTGGTACTGAGCATACTTTTAAGTTTTTGGTTATAGGGAGGGTGCATGAGACATTAAGAGGAGGTGACATCAGGAATAGTACTGAGCAACTTGAGTCTAAGTGGATCATTAGACTAAGAGGTGATAGTGGGCATGGACTCAATGATGTGGTCCCTGTAAAACCTAAGCTAAAATCTAGGAACCTAAGACACTGAATATTTTTTGCCTTTGTATTATTGTATTTTTTGTTTATATATATATATATATATATATATATATATATATATATATATATATATATATATATATATATATATATATATATATATTTTTTTTACATATGCATTTTTATGAATGTATTATGATTTCTGTACTTAGGTGCTATGCATATGCTTTTATGAGACTGTTTGTTTAAAAATTTCAGTGCCTTGATATTACATGATTAATCAAGGGAGGTAGTATATGGCATTTAAACTGAGTTTTTTAGTTTGATGGACATTACCTGAAGAAGCAGCTTAGTCTGTGAAAGCATTTGTGGTGTTGACAACAAAAGTTTTTTTATTGAAACTGACCATTTTGGAGTCTCTCTGTCTTGCTGGATTAATTTTTTGATTTTCTTTACTGGGACTTCTTTACGAGAAAGGGTTGGTATTTGTATTTGTTCTGATTGTTTAAGAATAGCAGTATTATGTAGGAGAGTAATGAAGCTATTAGATACAACACTAATAAGAATGGGAAGATTAATTATCGCTGATTTAAGATGGCAAGAGAAAGTATATAAAACTATAGCCTTATATATTTATGTTATATGTAAACAGGGAGAATTTATTTCAAGAGATGTTAGATTATGTAGTTGTGAATATCAATATTATAATAACAGGAGATTTTAATTGTGAAGTATGGGGCAAAAGAAAAAAAGAAAGGAAAAGATACAAGGAAAATTGTAGAAGTTATGCAATGTGGTAAATTGGCTATATGAAATAGAAGATTCTGAACATATAGAAAAAGTATATTAAATCTGAAATTGATTAATGTATAATATATAAAGGAATAAGTATAGCAAGAGAAACAGTTGTAACAAAATTTACAGATCATTTGCAATATGGATGGTGATAAATGAAAGTAAAGAATATATTAAAATAAGAAAAGGAATAAAAAGAATAAATGGAAAAGAATGAAATGAAAAAGAAAAAAGTACATAATTATGAGATATTGCATTACTATGAGGGCATTTTATGTTTAATGGTCAGAATGGCAGATTATATTTAAAAGAAAATATAAAAAGCTTTTACAATGGCAGAGGAAAACAAGAAATATAGAAAAAAGAAAGATATGTAGAGATATATAAATATGCTTTGGAAAATGTAGAAAAGAGTGAGATAGTACTATGATATAGAAAAAGAATTATGCAAAAGAAATTAAAAGATTAAGGATTTATTATATAAACAAATATATTCACTACTAGGAAAAAGGAGGAAGTGTCAGCATATTTAAGTAAAATTGTAAAAGAAGATAGTACTATAATGAAAGAAATGAAAAATAAGAAAGAAGAGGTGGAATGAAAACAAACACAGATTATGGAAATTGAAGTTTACTACATGAAAAAAATATTTAAAGGAAGAAAGAAAGAAATAATGTAATAAAGTATAAGAAGTAAAAACATTTTCAGATAATATAAATAAGGAAGTTGAAAAAGGGATTACTTTGAGCTGAGTAAAGTGTTAAATAAATAAATATTCAATAGCAGGCTTGCTGGAATATGAAATGTATGAAAATTTTATGGCATGGCAAAAGGAATATTTATTACATGTTCTGAATGAATGGGTAAATGAAGGTTTTGGCTATAAGGAACTGTGTAATGGAATACTACAATTTATATGAAAAAGGAGAAAAAGAAGATATAAAAAGCTGGAGACGAATAGTATTAAATAATGCAGATTATAACACATTTATGAAGATAATTAAAAAAGACTGGAAAATAAGATGGAAAATATAATGGAAGAAAGTTTATATGGTATGAAAGGAAAGATATGTCAATAATTGCTAACAATAGTAACAGAAATTTTGGATGACATTTTAAATAGAAAAGAGGATGTAAAACTTATGGTAGGTGATATTAACAAAACTGTCTTTTCAATAGAGCATGAGACATTATAGGAATTAATGAAGGTATATAACTTAAATAATAAATTTAATAACGTTTGTATGACAGTGTATAGTAATAATAAAATAAGAATTCTAGTAAATGGCTGGTTAAATAAAGAAATAGGGATGAGTAATGGGATAAGACAAGGATGTCCTATGAGTTGCATTTTATTTTCTTTTTACAAGGCATATTTGCTTTCACTGGTAATTTATTTTTTCCCAATCTCCATAAAAAATGTAAAATGAAATAAGCAAAGTATGTAATGCAAACATGTGTAGACATTCCACTTTTGATGATATATGCAGATGATATTATTACAATAACTAAAAAAAATGTTATGGATAAAAAATCTATATTTTATGTAAGAAATAGGTTTAATATTAAATAATGATAAGAGCAATGTTTGGGAGGTAGGATAAAGATGGGGAATGCAATTTACAATGAAATAAATCTCAGCGTTGGGAACAAATTTTGGTTATAAAGAAGTAAATAGAACATAATGGGAAAAACTTTTAAAAAAATGAAAAATGTGATTTTATGGAAAGCATGCAGATTATCTTATAAGAAAAAGATAGTTTGGTAAATTTGGTATTAATGGGAAAGAAAGCATATCTATTGAGTGTGTTTGTGATTCTAAGAGTATATGAGAAACAGTTATTAGAAGTGATTTTTACATTTGTATGGGGTTCTAGGTTAAATTCAGTAAAGAGGGATGTATTCTATATGAATAAAGATGAAGGAGAACTAGGATTATTAAACCCAGGGGTATCTGCAGCTTCTTTAAATTTGTAGAAGGTACTGAAATGTATACATGAGAAAAGTGAGAAACTAGTAGTAAGACTGTTTAAATATAAGTATGAAAATGTTAAATAAAAAAAATAAAAAATAAATGTTTTAATGAAGAAATAAAACATCATCAATACAAATAAAAATGTGGAAGATAATGATTAATGAGAAGAATGCTGTAAAAGATGGTATAAAAGTATAATGATGCAATATTACTGTGTTAATCCATAGGATAGTTTACCAGAAAAAAGGTTTAAAGCTATAAAAGAAATAAAATAATCTTGTAGTAATAAAGTAGAATGTCAATTTTAACGAAACTGGGAATAACTAAATTACCTGTGAAAGCAAATATGCCTTCTAAAAAGAAAAGTGAGAGACTTTGTATTGTGGTGAAAAAGAAACCACAGAACATATTTTTTATTTGAGATGTAAAAGGGTAGAGAAATTATGTGAAAAATTATGTGAAGAAATTTTTGGGAGATTTAAAAGAGAACAGTAATATAAGTATGTATATGACTGAATATGGATATTATAGGAATAGAAACAAAGAATATATAAATTGGAATGGATAAAAAGTTATTTTATGTAGTGTGAGTGATTTAGAATGAGAGATTCAATGAGATGCTTAATAGGATGTGGATACTGTCAATAATATTAAGAAAAATCAGATGGTTATGAAAAAGAATGGGGTGATCTAGTATGAAGAACAGCGTATAAAAATGTTAAATATGAAATTGGTAGCTTTTCAATATACAATGTATAAGGATGTAACTATGTAAGCAGCTCTGTAATTTTGTAAATATGTACATTTGTAAATATGTGCAGTTATAAATATATTAAAAATGTAAATGTGTAAATATTGTGTTTTGAAAATAATGGATCCCTACTTTTTTCTATAGGTGCAATGGTGTCTTTTGCAACCACCTGAGTTACCACCGACTCAGTCAGATGCGGCCATGGTTTAATGTCTCGTGGCACTTGATGAGTTGAAATCTGTTTAGATCTATTTTACCATGTTTCTCATGTATTCCTGAAACTACTTTTCCTGGTATACTATTTGAGGTATTTTCACATTGTGCATTGAATTTACTACAATTTCTTTCATTTCAGTATTAGATAACTGTGCTGTACTGCATGCTCACAATTTTTTCCCCAGTGGCTATTCAGAGAATTTTTTTTGTTTGTTTTCGCTTTATGTCATATACACTTTTATTGCTCACCAATTAATCATACAAATTTCCAGATGATGAGTCTGTTGCTTTTTTGCTTAAACTTAACATATGTATCAATGGCTTCCTGTAAAATGTCATTTCTACAGGAATACATATGGCATATATATGGTAAATTGTTTTAGGGTCACAATAGTGCTGAAACTTGTTTATGACATTTTGTGTGTCAAACCCCATCCTTTAGTAACTTTACAATTAATAAACACCTTAATTGCATTCACATATGTCAGAGGTAGAAGTATCAAATTTAACTTGTTCATATTTCTAAGACAGTCCTGAAGTGATACTATAAAACTTATCTATCTGTACTTACTGCTTTAAAGTTTCTGGCATGTTCCTTGAAGGGCTAACAATACTGACAGTGTTTGTTCCATAATAAATCTACAGCAGCTATTATAAAAAAATATGTAATAAGTATATCTCACGGATTATGAAAGCATTGTGGCTGCTTCATCTGAAGTTTGGTATTTCACTAGCTCAAATATAAGTTATGGTGATGTTATAATTTTTATTCTTTTCTGTAGTTTACGTCATATTTTTGCAATTTGTTTTATTGTTTCAGGTGAGATTTATAAAGTTTTGTTTCAGTTAAAATGGCATTTTTCTGAATCTACTAAAGTGACTGCTCTGTTTCTTTCAGTAGAACTGCAGTCATTTTGAAGAATTGTGCACAAAACTACATTTAGATATTTATCAAATTTGAAAGCTTATTTTCATTGGGTAGCTTTTGAAATGGAAATTGTGGTTTAATGGTCTGGATGAATTTGCAGAACTTTTTCCATTTGTAAAATCACAATCCTCTCATATTGAAGTGAAACAGAGGATGATGGTGTCTTATCAGCCAGAAGATGAATCTGCAGAAATGCTGCAGTGACCTCTAGCTTTCACTTTGACACCATCTTTTGTTGTGATTTGAAATGTGTTTAGGTTTCTTCACAGGCATCTCCAGAATGTAAGTAACCACATGGACATGCAGAAGCCAATGAGTAAGCAAACATTACATTTATTTTTTAGCAGTAACTGCCTAATCAAGACACTGTCATAAGACATTCAACATGTACTAACCTTTTAGGAATATTAATGACATTCTGCATTGCACATTTCATACACTTCATGTAGCCCATCTAACTTTCATAGAGTAGGGGGCTGATGTGCTCATTATTCTAGATATCATGGCTAGGCAGTAGTTAAATAAGGAACTATCCTTGTAGAGATCACTAGTACCATAAACATCTTGCAAAAACAGAAAGCCTTTGGAGCTGATGGTCTAGCAGATGAATTATTTCAAGAATTTAAATATCTCCTATCTTCTAGTCTTTTGAAATTGCATATGGGATGAGTAAGTATTTATAAGATCAAACAAGATTACATCTGTTATTTTGTTGATAAAGGTGGAGAAAACTGTATATGAATTCCAGTGCTTATTGGCCTATTTTTTTGATAATCCTGGATTATAAAATCCTTGCCAAGATATTCACACTGTAGTTGGGCAGTGCTTTCTTACCCTTGAGCACTTTTCGATCAACAAGTTTTTGTTAAAGGGTGGAGTGAAAGTTTGAATCTTATTCAGCTGTGTACTAACATTTGTTAGCTTGCTTATGTTGAGTTAGCCCTGTTATAGCTTTGTTCAAAGATGATCACGAAGCTGTTGACACCCTAGAATTGTCTTTTTTGTGGAACATTTGTGCTAATTTGACATTGATCAGAAGTCCTTCACCTGCTGATAAATACTATATATACCAAACATCTGGCTCAGCCTAATATACACTGGCATGTTGCCCATGCTATCCATATTTTAAAGATAACCAAGGAAGAGATGTCACATTTCACCTTTGTAGCTTGTATTGGGAGACACATTGAGTATGATGCTCCAACATCATTGTATGCATTGTGGTACTGAAACTGGAGCTGCAACCTTCCTAGCAGTGAATTGTTTTGCCGATGACTGCATGGCCTGACTTAAATGACTATAGGGGAGCCTGTATCTTACAACTGCTTTTTTGGAGCAACTTGTGTCTGCCTTAGGTATGTGAATTAACTACAATAAGTCATATCTCCCAAAGATTTTAGTGTGGAGAAACTCTCTCTCATTGCAACAACAAACAGTGGTCACACAGTTTATATGACTAGGTATCCCACTTTTTAAGGATAAAGTAAACCTAATCAAATTGAACTGAACTCCTAAAACTCACTTTGAACAGCAACAGAGAAGGCAAATGCCTGTGACACTTCCTGTTTTAGTCAACATTAAGGTGGTTAAAATTATGATGCTGCATATGTACCTTTTTTTGCAGGAATCTTCTGCATTTGTTTCTATGTCTACAAGTCAACAAATACCAGAAATGTCTTCTGATACCTACATACATATATATATGTATATGCATATATATGATCATCAAAGAAACATAGAACTCCCTGACAGCAAATTACAAAGTACTTGAGTGCTTATGATCTTATAGCTTGTCCCTCCCATCCTAGATAATTTATTAAATTCAAGCAGATGCTGAGAATAAATTTGTTTAATGCCAGAACTTGTAGAGCAGCATTAGAAATGTGAGAACAAGGTATGGGATCCCAGTACTGCAGAATATGAGGCATTGTCAGTACTAGGCAGGTCCACAGGCTACCTACTTGGCTTGGCCAATGGAATAAGATTTCGGCTTCTTTATTTTGTAATAGTGGATAACACAACTCTTTAGTGGTAGAACTGAATTTATGCAGTGATTATTTTTTGGGGAGCTACTATACCCAGAATCTTCTGTGTTTATGTAGTCTTCCAATTTACTTTATAAATTATATGGCAACCATTTAGACATGATGTAAAACTTGTGAATCAGATTAATACTTATGACACAAGGCTAAGGCATGGGGAAATAGTACATATACAGGAAGAATGGGGCAAGGCATTCCTCAAAGTAGTTTAAGTTGTTATACACTACTTTTGTAATACATAAGGTCCTAAAATAAATTATCAACCTTTAGCATTTGGAAAGTTTAAAACTGATTCAGAAGTATGACTAGGAAAGGTATAGACTAAGGAAAATTGCTGGTGGCTTGGATGATTCAGCAGTGGCACATGACCTTCTAAAGTGTGGGTTATGCATCTAGGCCAAAGGCCATCAATGGAAGTGCCAGTCTCCTGGGACAGACTATTTGCATTTAATAGTAGAGTACCTATAAATATAGTATACGTGAGTTAAAGTGTGACTGCTCTTGAGAGGACCATCACGTTTCCACTGGTCCTTTTAGAACAGGTTGATTCTAAGTTGCTTGGCATCTCTGGGGAGCATACATCTACTTCCCATGATCTTCTTCCACGTATTATCAAGCTGAAGTTATCACCCTGGCAGTCAGTTGTGGACACCCTGGTAAAATTTATCACAAGGCATTTCTTCTCTAGTTTGTAATTGTGAATACAGACTGGTTAAAATGGACAAGTATTGTAATGGAGCTCAGGCTACTACTAGAGACATTTGCATCACTTTTCTGTATGCATTGGACCATATTATCTAAAATGCATGTTAATCACAGTTACTAGTTCAGGAGATGTTGTTTGGTTTGAAGATTTTTCATATGTGTTTATGGTTCAGTATTTTGTTTATGCTAGAAGTAAAATTGTGTTTGCATGTGTGCATGAATGAAATTTGTACAATTTACCTATTTCGTATAATATGATTATTCATCGTTAATAAAAATAGGATTGAGGAACTGGGTGAAAAGTAACTATCCATACTCCACAACCAAAGTTTGTGTCAATGAAGCTTAGTGTGTTATCTGACACAGATTTTAGTTAAGATGCTCCTTTTCTTCTTTCCTTTCTTTGACCTTTGAAACTTTCATTCAATGTATGCTACAGGACAGAGCTGTACTTAAGTTTCTAGTAAGTGAAGTTCAGGTAAGAAAAAATGCTTGCTTATACTTATTAAATCCTGTTAACTCTGGGAACACAGGTCACTTACCGGCTGAGTTTTCTAAATAATAGAAAACTGTGCCCAAGTCCTGACTTATAAATTAAGCAAGAGTGAAAACCGCCATCTTCCCATTTCATTCAACATTGGCTGTGTCTTATACAGAGCAGTGGCAATTAAGGTGGTACTCAAAAAAGAATAAAATACTTGGAAGTACATCTTTACACAGAGCCTGTAGTTATGTACAATTGTACACTGGGTGTGATAAGGGATAAACTTTCTTTGAGATTTAGAACTTTGGCTGTTCGTTCCTCTATCATTGATAGTTTATTGAAATGAGTGAATGTGAAAGCAATGTCAATGCTACCCACTCCTTGTGCATATTACCACAAAGTTTGAACAGACACTAGCTTACTCCCCAACATACAGGCATCTCAGCTTTTCTGTGATGAGGTTCAGAGCAATGTACATCATATAAAGACATTGGATATCCTGAATTTAATGGGTAGATGAGATTATCAGAGATTAAGGTATATTATTTCAATTGTGTTACAGTTTCTTTATTTAAAGTTTGATCCAAAGAGCATTACTCCAGGATTTTGGAGGAGACCAGAGTACATGGGTAAGAAAATGCAATATAGGAGGGCATGCAGACTCCATATAGAAGAAGCCACAGCCAGAAACTCAATCAGAGCTATTAGCTGTGATATAGCAACAATACTCACTGCACCAAATTTACCCTCAGTTGCATTCACATACATGCTATTGCTGCCAGACCAAAGATAGTCACTTGTTGTGTGCAATGCTGATATTGTGATAGAAAATGAAAGAAATTATGTCCAACTAGTTAGTCTTACATACACTGCAACCCTCTCCCCACACATACACATATACACAAGTATGAGCCAGAGTAATATTGGTTTTACACTGATTTTAGAAAACACATTGCTTGACAATACTGTTGCTGTACAAGATTAGTGACTACTAATTAATAGTGACCAAGCAACAATATAAGTTACTTGTATCTACAGATGGCCACCATACTATCAGTTATATCCACTTTACTATGTATACCTCAAATGCCAACCTGTGGTAAAAATAAATAAATAATAGTCACAACAGTCAAGTATTCTATCTTTCTTCACACAAATGTACACTAGTCTTGCAAAGCCATATCAATGACTGTTTAAACTGAACAAATGACAAGAGTATTCTTTACTTTCATCCACCCCCACCTGCATTTATAGCAACTTCTGAGTGCACTTCAGATATATGACTGTAATAAAAAATGATGGCCATGTAGTGAATTTCAAGTTTGTCTTATACAAACACTAACCACACATTAAAAGTAGTCCAAGTTGCTTCACACAAATCACATTTATTCTGTAAAGCCAGGATAATAAGCAAACAGCAGTTGATCATTTTCCCCATGAATACCCACATCAATTGCAACTAATTTATCTGTATATGGCTCAGATGTCTGACACAGACAAAATAAGAAAATAAAAAATATCACTCAACTTCTAACTGAAGGAATCTGGGACAATGCCAACAATATTGGGGAGACAAAGCCATAATAACAGGGGCAGACTTTAAATATTGCTGTCATATGCTTTGAGAGTTAACAGAATAACAGTTCTATATAACATTCATGTTATGAAGGATATGAAGTCAAATGTCTGTCATTGTTTAGCATCTGCAACTCTCTACAAATGACCACAAATCCACATGTTTTATAATGAACAAACCAAAAATATGAGACAGCTGTCTTTTACAGCTCTCAAGTTATCTACTTTAGAAAAAGAGACAAAAATAAAATAGCAGGGGCATACCTCTCATCTTCTTTGTGCAAGAATTCTTGACAAAGCCAAAAATAATGGGGTCATGAGACAAAGGCCCAAGATTAGGGACAGTTTTTAAATATTACTCTTACTTCACTTGAAAAGTAAATTGAACAACATGATTTTCACAGATTCAGAGATGTTCCAAGGCCAGTAAGTTTAATGACCATTCTTACCTTGCCATATTCTCCTTTGGGCAGCATTTCTTTTTTCTAACAAGACCATACCAGTGAATCTTGTAGTAAATCTGTGGATACCCATCCAGTCATCTAGTTTATATTGGGGTTTGAGAGTAGCCATGCTATAAACCTGTCCGTCCATTGTGTTTTATTTATCTGCTGGTAAAGATTTACTTCTCTTATTCTAGTATTGATGGAGCTATTAGACTTGCTGAGGAACAGGAAGTCCAGGACAGTTGGATCTCTAATGGCATAGTGTATAAGACAGAGATCCCCCTAAAAGTATATAAGACACTGAATAAAGGGTAGAGTTTTCAGGCCCTCCTAGTAGCTCATGGATTTTAGACCTGTGACCTTTTTGTTTAGAAAGATTTGAGTTCTTACTAATTGTTTGATATTTTAGTGAGATAAATCTACTGAACTAATCAATGTTGAGTATAACTGAATAATTACCTATTTAGATCTTGATGGTATTCATTTGGCAATTAGCTAGGATAAAGCAAACGGATTTCTTGGTAACCACTGTTACATTATAGTCAAAAGAGAAAGCGCTATCAGACCAAGTACCTAGTTACTAACTACATTTTCATTTTGCTGTGGTGTGTTGTCCAGACAGTATGATTAGTGGAGGGGTTGTCTACCAAAAGTGATACTTTTTAGCACTTAGTTTGAGCCCATTTTAGTACATCAAGAGTTCACTAAGGAAAGTTCATTATGGGGGATTTGGATATCATAGGGGGTCTTGACAACGAGACCCAATTTGCAATTGTCTGCAGACTTTGTTAATCATAGGTCTTGGTTCTCTGTCTGGATATCTAAGAAGTAAATAGCAAAAAGGAAAGGTCGTGACTTACCACTGTGGCACTTTCTGATGAAGTGCCTGCAATTCACAGTGTGTGGGTTCTGTCTTTCAGCCATTTTGCTATCCCCCTTACCATATCTGGACCACATTTTAAAGCATTTATCTTTTGTGTGATTCCATAATGGGGAATGATATCAAAAGTCATGACAAGATATGTGATGTGCATTGCATTGACATCATCTACAGCCATTGTAATTCCTCTGAAGAAATGTACCAGATTAAATACACAGGATCTGGCTTTCATAAAACCAAATTGTTGTGGTCAATTCTAACACAAATCTTAATATCATAGTTAATGTCAAGTGTATTAAATCCCATGGCTTTGCAGAAGAGGCTTGTAATGCTGATAGGTTTGAAGTTACCTGGGCTGGTTGTATAGGCACCCTTACAGAGGGACATAACTGTTGTGTGCCACTCATCAAGGCAAAACCAGTAACTAAACTTAAGTTAAACAGTATGAGGAGTGGGCCTGTTAGGGCATGTTTAACACTATTAATTAAGCAACCAAGTATATTGTCAGGTTCCGTGGAAGAGGTAGTTTTGGTCTTGGCTAGCTTTTCAGTAAGTGAACATTTTCTGAAAAATAAGAAGTATGAAAGTCTACTGTTAGTATTATTGACTACTTGTAATACTCAATGATTTACTAGAAAACCTAAAATTTTATAGGAGTCAGGACAAAAATATGAGGCCAAATGCCAACCTCCTAATTAGAACAGCTAAAAGATATTGCAGGGGGAGCGGGTGGCTAAAACCAAATACAATTTTTATGTATTATTCTAGTTCACTTAAAGGTTAATAAAAAATATTTTGCATCAAGGTGCAATAAACAGTAAAAAATACAAACATCTGGCATTATCATAAAAAAAAATCAAAAATGTGATAAAATACAGGAAAGAAATATAAAGCAGTTACTGAGGATGTTCTGCAAGATTAGAGACCAATGAATAGGGGCATCTGTAAAATCAGGGACTGTTAGCAGGTACTCTGTTTGCTCTGAAAACATGCCCATGATGGTACGAAGTAAAAAGTCAGCAAAGGATGACATTCAGCTTATGGCACTTTTCTGCACACCATTTAGTTATTATTTTTCTTATGTAAAGAAACCAATATGTCTCTTTCCTTAGGAAAAAATAAATAAAGAGCAGAAAAGCATCCCTAAAATGAGTAGTACCCTAGGTGGCTACCTAGTTTGGCTATGCATTAAGACTGGCAATGGTCCTGGATCACTTCTAAAAAAGAGCAGTTGTGCTAGCTGGTTAACAAAAAATAAAAATATAGATACATAGATAGATAAATAAATAAAAACACTTTTTTCAAGTTGATTTTAGTTGGTTTACAACAACAAAAGAAGGTCACAGTGGGCAGTTTATCATAAAGCAGGAATTCCTAACCTTAGCCAGTGTAGAACTGAGTAGCACCATATTATAATTAAATGTTCACTAACTCCATGGTTTCCAAGGACTCATATTCACAAGCTGGTCAGTATTGTGCAGGTAAATAGTAGTAAAAAGAAAACATGGAATGGACCAGGATGTTGAGAGGAGGAACAAAGAGCCCAATTATATTTGTTGAAATGTCCTTTCTTTTTTATATAAAAACAACCACAGGGCATATTTCTAAATGATCAGGTTGCTCACATAATTGCAGGACTACTCACTACTGGTGAAATGGCCATCTGAGGTGAGGCAAATTAAGACTAAATGGGGCATTAAGTAAGTGTTAGTCACAAGACAGACCTACAAGACTGGCAGATGCTTAGTTGGTGTCAGAAATGAACACTGAGGGCAAAAAACAGTTCCAGATATTTGCTACCCAACTTTCTTCCTTTATGTGGTTATTATATACTAACGTTAAGTTGGTTTAGATGCTGGCCCTTTTCCTGCCTCCTCACCTGCCTAATTACTTGAAAGACTGAATATCTATCCAACTAGGGACTGTTCAGGTGGCGGTGTGGGAGGGGGGGGGGCTTAGAAAAGATGTTTCTTATCTGTCAAGGAAACAAGGACCACAGGCAGGAATCTAGAAATGCCTCAGGGAATACTTCTTTATGCTTTTTGCATTGGTGTGATATAAGAGTGAATGATCAAACCCTATTGTGAACTGGAGATTAACAAAGTAAGGTGGCATTCACTAGATCAGGGGATATTGATTTGTGTAATCTTGCATAAATACAGCTATTGTAATTAGTACTTCTTTGCTAGGGTATGTATATTAAATCATATTTCTCATTTACAGCATTATTGTCATTTCTGACTCCATCCATACTAAAGATTATTTGTTGGGAATGGATAACATTTCTTCAGTATGCACTTTATGCACTAGGATGCTAGTGGGTTCCCCTATAAGAAAGAGGCATGTAGCATGAATCTGCATCCAACCCATGCTTTTCATCTTGTAGTAAAGGTAGTGCTTGTCAGACTGTTCTGATCACTGGCTACTTAGATATACCAAAGTTATACCTAACATAACATTAACTTAAATTGAAGGGTATAACCTGGCAAATAAAGGTCACAAATACCAAGCAAATATATCTATATACATATGAAGAAAGGGAAACAGGATAAGAGCTATGAGACAGTGTCTTGACTTCCCTGTGTATATAACTGGATGCTGGGCATTGCTGCCAATACACATTTCTAATACTGTTGGCTATAGTAGTTGCACCTTTCTGTGCAGTCTAGTCATCAGTTCTTTTGAGATTTCTGACACTATAGGTCATTTTATGTGGATATGCACTGGTGAGTTTGATTCATGACTAAATAAAGAACCTGTATAGCCCAAAAAAGGCAAAATGGAACTAATAACATTTGAAAACATCTTTTATGACATTTTCATTTCTGCAAATAGTTATGCACATAATTGTCATTTTCTTTTAATGTAAAAAAATCTTAATGGTAAGAAAATTTTGCTGGATATGTGTAACAGTAATTGTTAGTCCGGGGGAGCTGTATTTCTGCCTGTGCTGAAACTCGAATAATAAGATTGTCAATGTTCTGATGTTATTGATTGTGACAGTGTTTGTCATAATCAATTGAACCAGTTTTTGCTGAAATGCACAGTGATGTCACATTCATTGAGTGCAAAGCTGGTGATGTCATATAGGCAGCAGAGCTCATGTGCGAAGTGCTGTTTCATAAACCACAGCTACAATATCTGATTAAATGTAATAAATTTCTTCAGTATAAAAATAGGGCAATATATTGGTATAGTAGTATGCTATGTTTGCACTCTATCAGAGGGCAAATCTGGTATAATCTTTCTCGTTTGTCTATATATTAGACTGTATTACAATTAAAAATAAGACTTTCTTCTATAATTAACATGGCTGCATATTCATCTCATAAGTGTTTTGTACTACCCCCTCACTAAAACATGATCGCTAAGTCAGGAGCTATAAATTCATTATCAGAATTTCTCTAACTTAAGTGATTAAAATTAGCTCTGTCATCCCATTTATGATTGCTGCCTAAATTACAGTGTTTTTCATGAAGCAAATGTCTTAATGATATACTGAGGGTAAAGTAGCTTTAGGTATTGCAGAAATCATGTATCACACCATCTGTTTAATATTCAGTTTGAGACTTGAAAGAGAGAATGAGAGAGAGAGAGAAAACTAACTTATACAAGCCGAAAACAAGTAATAGAATAAAAAATATTGTCAAACGTTTGCTTGCTATTTGAAAGATTTACTAGCTTTTAGATAGTATAGCAGTAGATAATGTACTTTATGTATTAAATCTGTCAGCAAATGCTGAAGGATATTTGCAAAGGCTGATGTTAAGCACAGTATGATGGGGCATGGGAGAAATACATGATATGAATTCTACTGAGCGGTAACTCAAACAAGACCTACATGAAGCTGGCTTCTGTACATTCAGAGCCATGCAGACAGAATGAGATTAGGGACATGATACAGCTTTCTTCAGTCCCCAGTCTGGCAGAAGCAAGGCATTTCTATGAAGTTTTTAATGCTGTTTTTCTTTTGTTAGTATACTGCCTCTGCTGATACACAGTTTGAAGCATGATCTGCTTGCCAGACTGAGGGGAATGCTGATGCTCTTGGGAGGAAACGTAAGGCTCTGATAACACAATGGTCAGTTAACAAGTGACCAATAAGAACAGCTGTTCCCCATATCTAACCAACTGTACATAATTTGGGTACACAGTCTTTATTATGCAAAATTATCCAAAGGCAAACACAATCAGATTATCAACGCATGGTTGTATTTGCAGCCCATCAGAGTTATGTTTTCTTGGCAGAATTGCAAATAATGTTCACTATAAAGCTTTAATCTCACACAGAGACAGAAGACCACCCATCATGTCTACAAGTCTCATACTTTTTCCAGACTTTAGAAACTCAGTGAATTTCATTACATCAAATTATTTTATCTATTTCTCTCTCTATCTCTCTTTCTATATGTGTGTGTGTGTGTGTGTGTGTGTGTGTGTGTGTGTATGTGTGTACATGTGTGTGTGTATATATATATATATATATATATATATATATATATATATATATATATATATATAAAACATGTTGCATGAATTAGAGGAGGACTTTGATATTAAATTCATTTTGCATTCTTTTCAGCTAAACATTAGAGTCCTTTCTAATGGAAAGTGATTTACAGTGTTTAGTGTGCTAGACAACTTAAATGAAAGTGATACTGTATAAGCACATCCACTGTTAGATGTGAAGCCTTTGCGTTCTAGCCCTGCAACAGGACTGCAATCACACTATGACAATCTGATATTTCAGATTACTTTTGCATGGATACCAGACCCAATGTACGTGGCATCTCTCAGTGAAATGGTTTAACTGAAATCTGGATTCTCTTTACTGGGGATTCCTGTGGGGGACAAAGTATACCCAGAGGCACAATAAATTCAGAATACTGATGATGACATCTTTAGATCAAATTATGTCATATTGTAAATTTACAAATACTGCATACATAATATAGTATCAGCTATATAGCCACGGCTTGCATTGATTTGCAGTGTTAATGTAGTTATCACATGTAGTTCTTAAAAGCTTTAGACCCTAAGAAAGGTTATGCAGCTTTGAAATGAAATCAGTGAATTAAATGTATATCAAAGCATCCAAACTTAAATATATGGCACTTAAAAAGAAATATAATGCATTTAATACATCCATGCGTTGCATTTAGTACTTGTGCTGCATCTCACACCTTACCTATTCCCTTGTCTTTTTCAACTAGTCCCAAGCTTTATTGAACTCTTTACTGACCTGCACTCATCTGTCTCTATCATAGGTTCATAGGTTCATACTAGGCTATCTGCCCTAGGGCATCTACAAGCCTAGCCAGAGTGTGTTTGGCTTTCGCCACCCATTTTAAATAAATTTTGCTATGCCCATTTTCGAGGTTGGTATACTGTGCCTCTGTCTAACAGTGACACAGAAGTGATACCCGGGGTAAACCTATGATCTCCCATCCACTCATCAAGATTCCTCTTGAAGAGAGTCAATGAGGGACTCTGCCTAACCTGGACTGGGATTTTATTCCAGAGTGAAGGGAGCCTCTGGGTTATGAATCTGTACCTCCAGCATGTCCTATTTATTTCAGTGCTGAGGTTCAAGTCTCTGAAGCATGTAGCTCGATGGGATTTGGATTTTCTGAGGTGCAGCATGTCCTTTAATTCCGGGTTGGACATGGCTTTATACATCAGGCACAGATCGCCTCTGAGCAGGCAGTATGCCACTGAGTAGAGCTGGAGTTTCTTTAACCGGGCAGCATATGGCATTTGATTGAGCCCTTTGATCCTCTTGGTGAGGTACTTTTGGGGTCTTTCCAGTTGCTGCAGGTGTCTGGTAAGGTACATCCCAAAAGGGGCATTGTACTCAATTATGGGCCTGATGAGGGATGAGTAAAGAGGCACAATGACCTCCTCTGATCTAGATGTGAATCCCTTCATGATTAGGTGGGCTATATAAAATGTTTTTCTAACCACTTTGGCCACGTGGTTGTCAAATGAGAGATTGCTATCAACTTGCGTCCCCAGGCCCCTAATGACTTCTTCTGTACTTAATGGATTACCACCTATGTGGTAATTTGTGGGCACTTTGTTTTTGCCAAAGGGGATGACTATACACTTTTTGGCATTTAGCTTGAGGCCATGGCTCTGGCACCAGTTGTCTGTTTCTATGAGGCCCTTTTGGAGGAAGCTTGTGTCAGCTGGAGAGTCGATTATGGCACCCAGTTTGCAGTCATCTGCGAACTTGGTCAGCCACAGTCCTTCCGTGTTCGCCTGTACCTCTGAGAAATATATACCGAACAAGAGAGGTCCCAGGACTGAGCCTTGTGGGACGCCACTTGTAACTGGTTTGGAGTCTGACATGGCTCCAGCAATTCTAACCTATCAATGCATTGCGAAGCTCTGATACTTTCTGCAAAATAATATTCCTGTAGTCAGCCAAGATTTAAGTTTCTTCCACTTGAAACCATCTCTCCATCTCCTCGACCCATTTTCCTTCTTCTGCTTGACTTTTCTTTTTGCTTACTGACACTATGGTAAGTCCTCATGATTCCTTTGTCCTACTTCCTACTTCCATTATTTACTTGCTGAACTCACTGTTTTTTTCCAGGTGCCCTATCGGTCTACTAACTATTCCAGTATGTGTGCGTTGTGTGCTGTCTTGCAGATTGGTCCCTCAGCTTTCTGTAAGGCAATCTGAATGTGGCACACCTCTCCCGATGCCGATACACCAGTGTGCTTCTCTTTACATTATGAACGTGTTTACCATCCATAGCATTTACTCTTCTATATGTATGCCAAAGCACCCAGCGGATTTTTGTCACAGCTATTTTGCATTGTACTGAATGACTCAAATGCAAGATATTTATTTCTCCAAAATCATTCTTCTTTTCCTCCTTGCTAATATCTTGATATACTTCTACAAAGTTTTGGCATTAAATCTCAGATTGCATTTATTTTCCCACACTTCATGATGTAGAAGGAAATGATGGACATTGGCTATTCATCTGTGACCATTGTCCTGCACTTGTTATCAGGAGCAAATAAAATACTCTGGTTGTCTTAAGTCATATGCAGTATTGGGCATATATAAAATAAACAGGACTGACCTCAATTGAACACTGAGATATCATGTTAGTTACTGACTTTTCTAACAACATTTATTCATGCATTCATTCTCCAGAAACTGTCTTAATCCAGGTTAGGGTCGTAAGGGAGCTGAAACATATCCCAGAACATAATGGGCACAAGACAATGAACTAAGTTTGAATAGGACACTGACCCTTGGAGACATGCACACTCATGCACACATGGCAACACTTACTTGCTAACAGTTCAGATGATTGCCAAATTATTTTCAACATGTCTCTGGGATATGAGAAGAAAGAAGAATACTTGGTGAAAATATAAGCAGATACAGGGAGGTCATGCAGCAGTTGCACAGAAGTAACCAAGAGATGCGAGGCAGAGGTACTAACCGCCGCGCCACCGGTCTATAATTCTTCTTTGATTTCTAGAATTTGCCTCAGATCAGCAAGCCAGGCTGTTCTCTAACTCATTGCTATTGGCTTCATTCTCATGTCTTTTCATTTTTCTACCAATATCCCATGAGGTGCAATATTAAATGCATTGCAAAAGTCTATATGTGTTGCATACACAGGACTGTCTTTCAGGAATTGGAATCAGTTTGTAGTGGCAAGGTCCCTACTGCATGAACTTATGGTGTTGTCTACATGTGAAAAAACATGCATCATGGAAGTCCAACAGCTTGCTCCATTGAAGCTTTTCCATAAGTTTACCTTGGTTGTTATGAGAATAAAAAAAAAAAAACTTCAAATATACGAAAACACAGAGCATACAATAACTAGAAGCTTTATAAACTCATAGAGCTTTTGGATATAAATACTTCTTCAGTGTGTACTTCTTCTAAAACTACTACATCTTTATATGTTCATTAAAAAACATGACACAACCAATAATTAACCAATTAAACAATTAAAACTATCTAAAACTCATTCTAATAGGTTAGCAACTTAATACCCATGCATTTATTCTCTTTAAATGATTATCTATACAGAAAAATTCTTCTAGAATGTTTTATATTTACAACTTCCCATACATGTCAAACAGAACACCTCACTGGCCCTCTTCAAGAGAAATCTTGATGAGTGGATGGGAAATAGAAAATTCACCCCGGGGATCACTCCAGTGACTCAATTTGACAGAGGCACTGGGAACTAAGATCGGGTGGCACGATGTCAGGGTAATCCTATGGGCTAGGCTTGTAAAGGCTCCAGGGCCATTAGCCTAGTACACACCTATGAACCTATGAACAATTATACACAAAAACTTGTGTATAAAAAACTTATAAAATACTATGTACAATACATTCATATGCCCTTGAGCATCATTTGCTGTTTCTTTTGTGCATACAGTGTGTAATAAAGAGTATATATTTAAGTGTTTTGTTACGTGTTACACCATTAATATAGCGTACAAGGCCAGTTATGTAAAATGCTGTCTATTTTACATAGGAAAGAGCACAAAAAAGCTGAAAGAAAGAATCACTGAGCACAAATCTGAAATAAGTAGAGAATGTGTCTAGTAATGTTCTAGCCAAACATATAATGGCGAAGGGTAGTGAGCACAGATTTATGTTTAGGGTTACAGATATTAAATTTAAGAGTAGAAGGAGTGGTGACCTAAACAATACACTGGATTTGTATGAGTTCGACTAGATTATAAGGTTAAATGCTGAATATTGTCCAGGGTTAAATACATCTGTCAGCATAAAACCAGTATTAAAGAAATGGCAAATGATGCTCAAGGGCATGTGAATGTATTGTACATAGTATTTTATAAGTTTTTTATACATAAGTTTTTGTGTATAATTGTATACATAAAAATTCTAGAAGAATTTTTATGTATATATGATCATTTGAAGAGATTAAATGCATGTGTATTAAGTTGCTAACCTGTTAGAATGAGTTTTAGATAGTTTTAATTGTTTAATTTGTTAATTATTGGCTGTGTCACATGTTTTTTTAGTGAATATACAAATATGTAGTAGTTTTAGAAGAAGTACACACTGAAGAAGGGTTTATACCCATAAGCTCTGTGAGTTGTGAGTTTAGAAAACTTCTAGTTATTGCACGGCTCTGCGTGTCCGTATATTTGGAGTTTTTTTTTTCTTGTTTATTGTTCTCCAAAGACAGTTTACTGTAGTGCTGGTCCATTTGTTTGACGTTTTGTCATGAGAATAACTATGTTATAAGCCTGCTGCTGCCAGCCTCCAGTCTTACAGCATTACTCATATTTTAAGGGAAGATTGTTCATATTTGCTATTTGATCACTCAGCACCCATATCAGCTGACTGTACATACCAGAACAGATTTTGGGCTCTGTGCTTTATGTCTACAAAGTTCCTTGTCTGCAAATGTTCCTCAATGTGTGCATGATTATAAATGTACTGGATAACAAATGTGGAAAAGTCTTTCACAGAGAAAAACAGGGGAATAATATGATGATTGCTCTATAGGGATTGTGGAATGTGCGAAGATGAATATAAGAATGGAACTTTCTGAGTTAAAGTAAAAAGTAACTTGATATGACAAAGTTCTGAGTATCTTTTTATTTATTATTTTTGTATCTTTCTAAGCAATGTGTGAATGAAAGAAATTCCTTTAACAAAATGGATGTGGTGGGGAACAGACTTTTCCTTATATATATATTTATAAATATACTTTGCATTGTAATAGAATTAAGGGTTGGGGCATTCTAGAAAATAAATTAGATAATGCAGGTCTGAACAGTATTGATGAAGCAGTTTCATCATTTATGATAGGAAAGATATAAGATCTGAAGAAGTGGGATAAAGTGCTACAAATACTATGTGAAAAGCATGGTTTGAGTAATGTGGATCAATCTTAAACAGTAAAAATATGACATAATAAAGGAACATGTAAATAATGTACTCTTTTTATAAAAAATTGTGCAAATTCACTGAATGAATGTCTTTCGAGCATTGTGGATTTGTTTTTGAATTTCTCTTATAAGTTATTTTTGTAATGTAATATGTGATTATGTTTTTTTGGGGGAATGATTTTACTAAAAAGTCCTTAATCATTTTGATAAGAAGATAAGAGGAGATGATGGACTGTGTGAGGGAAGACCTGCATCATAGGTCATGAGTTTCATTAAGTAATTTTTTTCAGAGTCAAGACAGGTGGGGCCAGATGATGTAACATCCTGACTCCATGTATAATGAGAAAAGCAATGATACTTATGATTTTATTCTTGTAAGTAACATGGAATTGTTATCATTTACATGAGATTCCAACAAAGCATAGGCAGGTGGAACCTGGTTTGTCATCATATTCAAAGGGTAGTGTTTCAATAATGCAGACTCTCCCAAACATAAATAGTATACTATAGTAATAATGCATAAATCTAAGCACCTGGTACCAAGATTGAACCTGCAGCCTTCTATGTCTTCCTGGTGTCACTGATGAGTAACTCTCCATGGGCTAATGCTAGTGCTATGAACAATGGAGTCTATTCAAAATCTTTGGTATGCAGTGCAGCAGGACTGATACACAGTATATCTGCATATTGAGGCCCTCTGCCATACACAAAGATGTGAGCACAATGAGGCAAGATTGTATACATGGTCCTACCGCACTTTTTTAGCATTGTGTCCATGCATGGATTACATAACCCCCTCCTGAAAAAAGTGCCATTCATGAAGTCCGCACCATCAGAGTTTTGGCTGATTCTCATGGATTATCCTGTTGGACAACATCCACTTATAATGCCATGGTGCTGAAATCCCCCATTATTAATATATTTTCTAGAAAACAGTATTGCGCAAAACATTAGGGATCTCAACATTCCACTCCCCTACAAAAGAAAATCCTATGTCTGTAAAGGAGATTTAAAACACAGTTATTTGTGCATTGTAACAAATGCTAATTATGAAAAACAGGTATTTGTGAATGATGAGATATGTAGCAGCAAAAACTAATGACCTCAAAATGTGTATAAAAAGAGAATACATGGAAGGGTTGTTTTAAGATAAAATAGTTAGAAATGAGACAAATTATGCATGATATCATTAACGTCAAGTGCCTAACAAAAGTGGCAAATACGTTCTGTTAAATGCAGCAGCAAAACAATTTATTATATGCAGTAGTTATGATGCTTACTATTTTGTTTTCTGTTTTCTTGCATAATTCTTGGTATGATCAATATTCTAATTTTAATCATCTGAAATACGCTTCTTAATTAAGCATCTCATTTTGCTGCTCTTTATCAACAGATTTGCCTGTTACTGGTAGAGATTTTCCCTTCCAGTAAACTTCCTGTCTGGAAAACTAAATGAATTTTTTCATCTTTCATTAGCCTTTTTTTTCTTTTAGCCTACTCCATTTATTAGTACTGCCCACATCACAATTCATAACTCCACAATTTCAGATCCATTACAGTAAAAAAAAAATTAAACTGGCAATAATTATTATTACCAGCTATATACTTTAATACCACATCCTCTAAGGATTATTATTATTCCTGAGAGCACCCATTTGCAAAAACTAATGCAGACTGATTTTACTTGTTTAAATTAAAGCTTCTCCTGTTTTTATCCTGTTTTTTCTGTTTTTCTCCTGTTTTCTTTTCCATTGTTCTTAATAATGCTACTTCTGAAGTTCATACTCACAAATGACACTATAACACCTGCAGTTAATATATTCAAAGTGAAACAAGAGGGAACTCCTTTTACTTCCTTGATGATGTTCATCATATTGATCACTGTTGTAGTAGCCAAAGTTATATGGGTTATATTCTGCCAAGGATGTACATAATAGCCGGTCAGCTTCCAAAGTTATATGGGTTATATTCTGCCAAGGATGTACATAATAGCCAGTCAGCTTCCAAAGCTTTAGTGCACCTTCCAACTGTGCAAAGTGTCAGGTAACCTGAGATAAGCTGACTAAAAGACAAATTTGGACCTGAAGCCCTTTTACCCCAGATCCCTCTGGTGTACCACCAACAGCCACTATGATCCAGTAGTTAGTGATGTACTCTGCAGTTGTTGTGGCCACCTCGTTGGGTAAGGGGAGGCACCCTTGTCAGTCCTGGGAGAAGGAACAGGAAAGTTTTCCCTGTTGTGTCAAAATGCTGTGACCATCCCTGCAGAAGCTGCTGTTGCCATAAGTAACATTGTTGGCCATGGTTTCCCTTCAAAAAGAAACAGAAAATCAAGCATGCATCTACTCCTCCACAATTTTCTTTGGATAGGAGTAGTTTACGGTGTCTGGCTCAATGTTTAATTCACGCTATTTATCCTCCTTGTGAAGCAGTTTCTGGTAAAAGAATGAGAGATTCCTCTTTTTCTGAAGAGATTCAAGATTATGAATCTGAATAGGAAGATGCAGAGATGGATACAGGATTTTGTATCCATTTTCTGATCCAGACTCAGAGGAGAGCTCAATTTCTGCTTCACAGTGTGGGGGTTTCTCTTTCTCTGAGCCTATTGCTAGAATGTGCCAGTGTATTCTAAAGAAGAACAGTGAGGTTTCTCATTCCCTATGAAAATACTACAAATTGTTACAGAAGGATTTTCCAGAACCTATACACATTCCTCCCATTCTGTCTGCTTTAGAGGATGTGTGTGCTACTGCCTGCAGTTTTCCTGACAGTCAGCTACCCCTAGAAAGACAGATAAGATGTATAAAGTTCCTCAGTCTTTTAATTTTTTATGCATTATTCCCAAACTTGACATAGTAATTCTAGTTGTATTTGATCCCACTGCTGCTAAGCACTTAGCTAATTCCAATCCTACTTTTTCTAATAAGGACAGGAACATTATTGATAGGTATGGGGAAAATGTATACTTCTGCAAGTTTGATTTTCAAAAATTTGAATTGTCATGCTCATATATTAAATTTTGTTTTGACAAATTGTGAAAATATGAAGAAAGTTTTATTTGTATTTTTTTTTTTGGTGAGGAAACATTTTCTTTAAATAATTACGTTTATTCTATTGCACAGGTCACTACCCATTGTTTACAGAGTGTGTGCATGACTATGTTGATACTTTTTCCAGGGCTATAACCACTGGAACTGTTTTGAAGAGTTTTGCATGACTAGATTGTCAGAACCTCCAAGATGATTTTACAATGAACTTTTAAATTCTGCCACTATAAATAGTGTTAAACATCAACTAAAGTTTGTTCATATAGACTACTTACATTTCCTTACCTGATTACTGCCCTGCTTTGGGAACGGCTTGACAGTCATGGTCAAAGACATTACTACACCCTAAATAGTGTTAAACACCAACTAAAGTGTAGGTCGACCATTTTAGGCAGTCAGTAGCTGTTATTGTAAGCCATGACTCCAAGTGCACACTACTGAATACTCCGTACTCCCCCCATACTGCTCTAATATATATACGGCTGCCTATACATTTTCTTGTACTTGTAACCCCTTGATAATCTTGACTTTCTCTTATTTCGCACTAGCATCCTTTTAACCCTCAGTAAAAAAGTCTATATAGCCTCTTGCAATAGTTTTTATTGTAATTGACTAGCAATTATCTGCTTGAGACTAAAGCAATTTCTCCTTTCTGACCTACTTTCCACGGACAAGTGATTTTTTCTTTCCTGCTTGTACTCCACATCATGGCTCTCTAGCAGGCTTTATTTATTTATTTATTCTCATTTTCCCGTACTTTCCACTACATTTCCCTGTTTTCTAACTGTGCCTGTTTTTCCCCATTCTATTTTTCTCAGCCAATCAGATGCCCTAACATAGTTTTTAAACATCCCGTGTACTGGCGCCATTTTTCAAATTCAAACATTTCCCTTTCAGTTGCTATTGAGGAAGCATTCTTACCCTTCCAGTAGTGTGCATTCGGAGTCTGTGGATAACTGTCTGTTGTAAGTTATTTAGTGTGATATACTGCTTTGCAGTGATATCTTTAGAATCCATGTCCTATTTTGTGGTTTATTTTAGTTACACCTGAACTTTGAGTACATTTCCTAATTTCCCCAATATTGGCCGACTTTAGTGGTACTGACTTTACTGCTCTTGTAGCATACTCCTGTGTTTAAACTACCACACCAAATTGTTTGCCCCTACTTTCTAATGATATGTCATTTTATAACGTCTGAGATTGCTTGTGGGAGCTTATTTCTGAAGTTTACCATTGCATACACATTTGTACTTGATGTTTGTAACGACATTATGTACTGATATTTTTCTTGTATAAATATTTTGCTCCCAACTGTTTGAAATTATTTATCACTGTGCTGTCTAGAATAACAATGACTTCTGATTAGTTAATTTAATGTAGATTTATTCTTTTTTTAAGCTGTTTCAGGCAGTTAACTACTTAGTTATAGTAGCTGCTATTATTATACATTTGTGTAGTTCTTTGAACTGCTGAAGGTGTTTTATTTAATGTATTGCTTAACGTCTACATGTTTGTTGTAAAGTATATTTTATATTTTTGGTCTTCTTCCTGATTTTAATCTAATTTTTACTTATTTCTCTATTTCTTTAGTTGTTCATACAGTCTACTTGCATTTCCGTACCAGATTACTGCCCTACTTTGCAAACAGCTTAACAGTCACAGCCAAAGACATTACTACACTCTAAATAGTGTTAAACACCAACTAAAGTGTAAGTCTACCATTTTAGGCAGTTGATAGTTGTTACTGTAAGCCACAACTCCAAGTGCACACTACTGGATGCTTCCCTCCACATACTGCTCTAATATGTACCCGGCTGCCTATACATTTTCTTCTACTTGTAACCCCTTGTTAATCTTGACTTTCTCTTATTTCACACTTGCATCCTCCAGTTTAGTTTAGGAGTTTTCCTAGTAGACATTCAACCCCTCAGTAAAAAGTCTATATAGCCTCTTGCAATAATTTTTTATTGCAATTGACTAGCAATTATCTGCTTTGGACTAAAGCAATTTATCCTTTCTGACCTGCTTTTCACGGGCAAGTGATTGTTTTTTTCTTTACTGCCTGTACTCCACATCGTGGCTCTGCTCACTCCGTTCGCCCTTTGCTTCACTCAGGCTCACTCTGCTCCACTACCCTACCCCCATTCCCACCCACCCCTGCTTCAATTAGCTTTATACTTCCTGTAAATCCACCTTCTAGCCACCTGACCGATTACTGTTTTTCTTTCATTAAAACTCCCCTCCCCCTTCCCTGCCTCTTGCTCTTAAATAACACTACACCTGCCATATTCTATTTTAACATTTACTTACAATATCTAATCCTCATAACTCAATTATGTACCACTTACTACGACTTTTATTAATGCTACTTGTCCTCAGTACTTTACTACTGCTATTATCCTGTTCCACCACTGTTCACTCTAGAAGAAAAACATCTCCTCCAACTTCCACAACATTAACCATTCACAACTGAACTTGCATAGTTACTCCAACATCTCTCCATCCCTATTGGCAAGCAACACTCTATTCCTATCCAAATCACACATTACCCCCACTACCACTAAATTGAAATTAATACATTACCCACAATTATCATTATTAAAAACACATCATCCTCAGACACTACTACATTTCCTTCTAGTATTACCTCAATGTGGGGATATTCACCCCAATCCTGGACCAAATAAATTACCAAAATATACTCATCCCCCTAAAGCACATGATTTATACTTTGTAACTATCAATGCGCAAAGCCTCTGCAATAAAATAACTGAATCCCAGTCTTGGATTTCTCACCACTCATCAGATAAAGTAGCAATAGCTGAAACCTGGCTTAAAACTCATATATCTGACTCTGAAATCCTTCCACCAGACTGTAATATCCTTCGAGATGACAGGAACCATAAAAAAGGAGGTGGTGTTGCCCTAATTTATAGAGACTCTTTAACTATAAGTATACATCCAGAACCAGTCCCTGCTTTTAATAATATGGAAATCCTTATTACAACTCTCTATTTAAACCATAACAAACACCTCTTTATTGTTATTATCTGTATTCCACCTGGACATAACATCCCCCACTTGGAAGACTTTCTATGTTGGATTAATCAATATAACTCCCAAGAAACTATCATTCTGGGAGACACTAACATTAACTGGCTAAACCTAACTTCTAAAGATCCAAATACTAGCATTAATCTCCATAATTTTACACAACTTATTACAGAGCCTACACATGCATTAAACACCCAAGCTGAAGCTACATCAGAGTAGATTCTAGTATCACACCCCCACTACTACACCAATACTGGAACCATCCCAAACACTCTAAGTCACCACCTGTTTGCCTATACCCATAGAACCCAACTTCACATCCCCAAATCTCACATATATAAACCTATCAGGAACCTCACCCACTTTAACCAAACCATCTTTAATACTGCCCTTCAAGCTCAAAATTGGTCCCCTCTTTTACCCATAGAACCCAACTTCACATCCCCAAATCTCACATATATAAACCTATCAGGAACCTCACCCACTTTAACCAAACCATCTTTAATACTGCCCTTCAAGCTCAAAATTGGTCCCCTTTAAAATTACTGCATCTTGATGATGCTGTTCAATATTTTAATAACATCTTTCTTAGCACATTAAATAGTCTAGCACCTCTTTGTATAAAACAAATAAAACCAAAGCATGCCCCCTGGTTAAAAAAGCATACCAAACAAGCCCTCCTGTCTAGAGTTAATGCCTGGAAAATTTGGAAAAATGTAGGACTTTAGAAAATGAACAAAGCTTAAAATAAATTAAAAATGCTGCAAAAAAACTTATCATATCTGATAAGAAAACTTATTTTTCCTCAAAACTTTCCTCCCAAAGTAATAATCCAAAAATGTTCTGGAAATCTGTATCCTCCCTTCTTAATCCAGGTAACATTCAAAACCCATCACCCTCTCCTGACAAAAACCCTCTCCAAATAGCACAAGCATTTAATACCTATTTCACTGATACCATCCAAAAACTAATCAAGGACTCTTCCTCAAAATCAAACCCAATTTTCAGAAATTCAACACAGGTTGACCACACTTCCACCTCTATTGACACCATAGTTCCTTCAAACAGCATTCCTACCATTCCATCCTTCACATTTCAACCTATGCCTGCATCCCTAGTTCTAAAATTATTAACCAAATTAAAGCCCTGCTCACTATCTGCTGATAACTTACCAACAGGATGCCTACAGCTGGCAGCCAGAGCCATTACCCTGTTGGCATTTTTATCACTCGTTCTATCGCTGAATCATATGTGCCTCAACTGTGGAAAAAAATCCATTATAACCCCTCTTCACAAAGGTGGTAATACTCATGATCTCTCAAACTACAGGCCTATCTCCATTCTCTCTGCTCTATCAAAATTCATAGAAAAATGCATTCACATCCAGCTACTAAAGCATCTCATTAACAATAACCTCATAGCTCCCTCTCAACATGGTTTTTGTCCTGGTCATAGTAATACCACAGCCTTACTTTCTTTTACTAATACCATTAACAAAGCTCTCGATGCTGGCCTATGTACTTCTGTACTCCTACTGGACCTATCAAAAGCATTCAACACTGTATCCCACCCTAAGCTTTTATAACACTTATAAAAACTTGGATGCACTCTAAGTCTAATAACCTGGTTGTCTTACATACATAATAGAGAGCAATAAGTTAAATGGCAAACCCAACAATCAGAATACCTGGCAAACAACACTGGTGTTCCCCAAGGGTACATTTTAGGACCACTACTCTTTAGTATTTTCATTAATGATCTAAATAAAGTCTCCCAACAAAGCATTTTGATTCAGTACACAGATGATTCAACTATCATCTCCTCCTCCAACAACTTCACTAACCTCCAGAGGATCACCCAAGATACCTTCTTTTCCATTGAAACCTGGCTAAATGACACCCAATTAATGCTGAACCAAAAAAAAAAAAAAAAAACTAAACTGTTGATATTCTCATCAAAGTCTCTAACTGTAGAATTCAGAATTTTTTCTCATAATAAAACAGAAATTCAACAAGTACAATATGCAAAACATTTAGGAATTACTATCCATGATATGCTCTCCTTTGAACAACACATATTGATTACAGTAAAGAAAACTCATTTCAGACTGGGCAAATTATACCGACATAAACTCTATCTAGATAACAAACTAAGATAAAATTAGCTAACACCTTACTTATCCCATCCCTCTTATATGGAAGCCCTATTTTCACCAACCTTCAAACATCTCTCAGTAGTAAGCTGCAATCTTGCTTCTACAAAATAACAAAATACGCCTCTAACTTGCCCAATGCTCACACCATTGCAGTGCTATCTCAAATCTGTCCTGGCTAGAATTTCACCACTATCTCTACTTTACTCAATTAACTATTGCTCACAAGTTTATTTTCCAACCTGATAGCTGTACTGCCCTTCAGTCTATATTACACACATACACCCCTAATCAAGCCCTCCGCTCCTCAGAAAGAACTCTCCTATATGTATCTAAACCTAATAAGAGAACAGGTCAATGCCTGTACTCATACAACATTGCCAAACTTTGGAATAACCTTCCGTCTTCTGTTACTCAACTTGACACCTTAATGGCCTTCAAAGCTGCACTAAAAACCCAAAAATCCTACCTGTACCTGTAAAATACAATATAAGCCCCTTTAACTTCTCAAACATTTTTACTTAATTTCTACTCTCTCTTATATATTTTCTTCTTTTCTGAATCTTTATTCTCCTACCTATGATATGCATCACTGTTATTAATGTTCTTTGATTACTCCCGGGTGTATTGCAACATGTTTCACTGCTCTAATGTCTATTAGGCTTCTTTGATTGAAAGTTTTCTTTAAGTATTTTATATGCATCTCTTTGTTTGAATCTGCTTTTATATATTCCTGCATAATTTGTACAATTTACTGTTTGTCTGTTTAACTGTGGAGCTTTTATCCCCAGGCCTCCACTGAAAATGGGTTTCTGACCTAGTGGAATTTCCCGGTCAACAAACAAACAACAAACCATAGATAGAGATTTGGTGTTTGGCCCCTCTGCTGCAGAGGTGATCAAAAAGTGTGATGAATGGGGTATGCTGATCCAGGGAATCTCTAAGATTTTTCAGCCCTCCTGTTCCTAAATTTCCAATAGATTTTCATTTTCCTCATCCAATTTTGGCAAAAACAGAGTAAACATTCTCAGCCAAATTCATTCAAAACATACATTTAAGAGGAAATGGAAAGGGGGTTCCAAAACAAAACTCTCAAACATTACAAAACCAAGGGCAGTCCAACAATTCTGAATGATTATTCGAGAGAGACACTTGTGACCCCCCTCCCACCCTGCTGAGCCCCTTTTTTCTTTTAGAAAGTATGATTCCCACTTTTCTCTTTGGGAACAGCTAGTTTGTGGAAAATGGACTCTGAAAATCATTCATCAAGGCTACAGATGGTAGTGGGAGGAAATTCCTCATCCTCCAGATCAGGCTGTTTTGTTTCCACTGATTCTATATCACATGGTGTCCCAAGGAATGGCAGAACCAGTTCCTCCTTCCCATTTGGGAATGTATTTTTATTTAAGGGTGTTCCGAGTGCCAAATAAAGAAAGTTCTTGAAGACCAGTTCTGGATCTTTATTTCCTAAACCTGTGGGTGATGGTGCACAAATTCAAAATGTTGTCACTTCACAACCTGTCACCTCTTCTTCCTGTTTGAAGTTTCCTGTCCACATAAGACTTAGAGATGCTTATCATCACAATCCTATTTATCCAAACTTCAGACAATGCTTAAGATTTTGTTTGTCTGGATCACATTTTCAGTTGTCTGTCTTAACTGTTGGGTTATCCACTGCACCAAGAGCATTCCCAAAGTGCCTAGCTGCAGTTATAGCTCATTGCAGGCTACAGGGTATCCATGCTTTTCCATATTTAGATGACTTGCTTATCTTTGTACAGTCTTTTTCAAAGTGTCAGGAAACTCTTTCTTGGATGAGGGATCTCTTACACAAGCTGGGATTCCAAGAGAACATACAAAAGTCTTTCTTGACTCTTTCACACAGGACTATGTTCCTGGGATGCCAACTACACACCTCATTTCAAAGAGCTTTTCTGTCACAAGAAATAAATTATCTTTACCTAGATTAATTCTAAGGTTTTCCACTCAGACTTTGGTCATTGTGAGGGGAACACTTTAGGAATTTGGCTCTCATGACATCTATGATTCTCATGATACTCCTGGCAAGACTCCACATGAGAAAAACAATGGTATCTGAAATCTGTTTGTCCAGCATAAACACCCTTTTTCTTTTCAAATACCAGTGCTGGGGTTTGCCAGAAGAGAAATCGTTTGTTGGAGGCAACAGAAATCATTAAATCCAGGACTCCCCTTTTCCCTCCATGATACAACATAGTCAGTCACCACAGACACTTCACACTTTGTTTGGGGAGCAGTTTCAGGAGGGATAAAAGTGCAAGAGATGTGGGACACCAATGACAGACACAAGCACATAAATATCAAAGAGTTGCTTGTCCTAATCAAAGCAGTTAACTCTCTGAACTACTCTTTGGTCCCTGGGACTTCTTTAAGTGATTCCAAACAATACCACAGTCATGTGGTACATCAATGAGCAAGAGGAACCAGGTTGTATCCCCTTTGCACACTAGCCATGTTAGCTTGGGATATAGCTTCAAAGCACAGTCTGACTCTACAGACATCCTACATTTTGTCAGAGCAAAACTGTGTGGCAGACAAGCTGAGCAGGACCAGGACAGACCCTAACAAATGGAAGCTAGATCAGAAAGTCTTCCAAGATTTGATCCATCTGTGGGGAATTCCTCAAACAGACCTATTTGCCTACTCTCTGAACAATGAAATAGCAATATTCTGTTCAAGGACCCCATGCAAGAAGGCCTGAAAGACAAATGCCTTTTCTTTTCCTTGGACAGGAGTGTTCTTGCATACTTTCCCACCTTTTCCATTAATATCCAGAGCACTTTTGAAGATTCAGAAGGAATCCCCCAAGATCATTGTGGTGATTCCCTTCTGTCCCAGGCAACCATGGTTCTCTCTTCATTTGGAAATGGTCAGGGACAATTACCACAACTTTGCTTGCAGACTGGATCTACTCATGCAAGAACAGGGGCGTTTGATACAGCTGTACACCACAAACATTCAATTGGCTGCCTGGATGATAGGTTCTTAATTCCTTTTAGGCACCCTTTTACCGAGGATGTGCAGCATGTACTAATGGAAGCAAGAAAGCCTTCTGCTAGAAAGTCATATATCAGCAAATGGAAACGTTTTTTAATTGGTGCCAGCAACATAATCAGCACCTATTCATGACTAGTTGTTCTCTGGTTCTACAATATTTGTCTGAGTTACTGTCCTATGGCCTTTTTTATTCCTCTATCAAGGTTCATTTATTGGCCATTTCAGCATGTCTGCCCATGAATCTTCCTCTTTTAATGCAATCTCATGACAACATGTTCTTGAAAGGGATTTTATATAAGAGGCCTCCATGAAAATTGGTGATCCGTTCTTGAGAATCTTAATTTTGTGTTAGAGAAGCTAACATTTGTGTCATTTGCACCAGTTAATCTGACTGACTTAAGGTTCTTAACATGGAAAATAGTTTTACTGATTGCTCTAACTTTTGCAAGAAGGGTATCTGAGTTACAAGCTCTTATTTTCCATAGGCACAGGTTTCTTTGAGAATTAATCCTTCTTTTATGCCTATAGTGGTATCTGAGTTTAGTTTAAGCCAAACTATCCATCTACCTGTTTTCTTTCTTGAACATAAAAATGAAGAAGAAAGGATGCTCCATACCTTGGATGTCCACAAAAAAACTCCGGAGCTACCGTGACAGAACTAAATCTTTCAGATGTTTGTATCAATTGTTCGTTTCTTGTGAAAGTAAGAAGAAGGGACAACTTGTGTCAAAGCAGAGTATTTCCAAGTGGTTTTCTAAGGCTATTACCTTTTGTTATACTCAACACAACAAAACTATTCTTGACAGGTTTAAGACCTACTATACCAGGGCCTTGGCTTCATCTACAGCTTTTGGAAAGGGTTGGATTCTAGAAGTATTCTAGAAGCAGCCACTTGGTCATCTGCACATACATTTGCAAAGATTCTTTTTCTATGTGGGATTCTAAGACTGGCTGAAGATAGAGGAGTTGTGGCAAGTTCAGGGGTGAGTATAGAAATGTGAGTGTGGTGTTTAGTGCTGTAGTAATGTGCCTTTGCTCCTAATGTTGTATTTCCCTACATCTGAAAATGTACGTTTTTTACAAATAAGGAAAGCCATTAGCTTTTCTGATGAATAATGTCAGTTATTTTCAGCTTTTTTAAAATTTGTTATACCACCATACTTTTGCTGTGTACTGACTGGAGTCATCAGAAGAATGCAAAGTGTTCAATTGTTTGATACTTGTTTTGAAATGCAAGGATACTGTATATCAGTGATGTAAATGCATACTTATTTTTTTTCTGAAAATGCCTTTTTTTATTCTCCCCTGGACTTGCCACATGACTCCTGTATCTTCCGCCAATTGGCTGATTTGTTCCACTGAGGGTAAAAGGCAGGCATCTCCAGGCTGCCAATGAGTCTTAGAATCCATTTGCTTCTGCAAGAGAATCTCTATTAGCTCATTCCTTTCCCTAAGAGGTATGGAGTGAGCTGGTTCAGGTCAGCGGAATGAGATAAGCCTGTTATCTCACTTTCTGTTCCAGCATTTCCTGTATCTGGGATGTGCAGTGGTCCATCAGAATTAGGCTGCCAGCATGGGCAATCCCCTTCATTTTTCTGTCTTCTGTTTAAATGAAAGGTACCCAAGCCATTAACTGAACTTGGATCATCTAGGTTGCAGTCACTCCATTCCCACTGTAACAGCAGAGCTGACTGTTCTGCAAATGGGATTTTGACAGAATGTGTAATACTTATAAGAATAATGCCCCTTATTGATGGGAGGTGCAAGGTTTTAATCTGGCTAACCATGATTAATTCTGATGAAAAAGCCTGAGTGATCAAATCTTTGTGTTAGCCAGAAATAAATCTTAGTCACTACTACTTCAGGGCTTTATTTATATTATATTATTAATTTCCATTTTCCGTTTCTTCTTTAGAAATAGTCATGCCACATGATTTCTGGCTTCCTACGAAATCATTGTTGATGTTCTTAGCACTGAGTGAATATGTTGTGCCCAGTGTACCATATGTTTAAACCCCAAGCCTTGTGATTGTGAGATCAGTTTACTAACATAGCCCTCTGGCTTGTAACATGAGGTAGTCAAAGATATGTACAGCCTCCTGCACCCCCTTTAATGCCCCTGTTGTACTAGGTGTATCATGGGTAAGTATATGCTGATATGTACACTACACTGCATCACATATGTGACCATGGTGATAACACCACACTGCCACCTTCCATGTGTCACAGTTGGGGAGTACAGAGTGTGACAGAACTGATGTTTGCACATTGTTGCTAGCTGGTATCTTCAGAAAGCTATATTTGGTCATATTGTCTATTATGACCTCACAGAAGGCCACACATTAGGATTTCCATGTAATTGTGACCTCCTCAATAGAAACAATACATTAGGATTTCAATGCAAATCGTGAGTACCTCACAGGAGGTCACACATCAGGATTTTCATGCAGTTGTGCACACCTCACAGGACTCCACACATCAGGATTTCTATGTAATTGTGCACACCTCACAGGAGAATACACATCACAATTTCCATGTAATTGTGCATACCTCACTGCAGGCCACACATCAGGATTTCAGTGTAATTGTGAACATGCACAGATGTCATAGTTTCATAAGTAAATACTAGGCTATCAGTCTGCAGACTGTTATAACTCTAGCCAAAAAACAGAGGTCAGAATCAAGCCTTGCACCTTGTATCTGTGAAGATAAGACCTTAACCAGTATGCCAACCCTAGAGAATTTTTAAGTATAGCTATTCATGCCTCAGTTTTCCCAATTATCAATACCCCTGGACTAGAATGGCTTTGGTATATGCTCATGCCTTTGGGCATCTACAAACTGTTCCTGTCCATAAGGGCCACAAGCAACAAGTCATGTGTGAATTTGCAGTTTCCCATCCATTGCTCCAAACTGCATTTGAATAGGCTCAAGGAAGAGCTCTGTTTCAGCTGAATGGGGAGCCTTTTCCAGAGATGGGGTAATCTCTGAAACACATACCTTTCCCTGCAGTATATTTTGTTTATGGCACAGAGGAGGTTTAGATCATTAGATCAAGTGATTCTAGTGCTGTTTGTTTTGTGAATAGGTAGCAGACCCATCATATCTGGATCAGAGAATGTCTTGTAGGTTTAGCATAAATCACCCCTCGGTAGTCTATAGGAGACCGAGTACTGGGACAGGGGTTTGAGGCTGTTTACATATAACATATTATTTGCAACCTGTATTCTTTTATTGAGGAACCTCTGTGGTCACTTCAGCTGTTGCAAATGCCTGGTTAGGTACATGCTGAAAGATGCATTGTACTCGATTATTGGCATAATGAAGGCTGGATATAGTGGGACGATAATCTCCTTAGATCTGGATGCCATGCCCTTACCTGTAACTTGTGCTACATAGAAGGATTTTCTCACTACCATAGACACATGGTGGTCAAGGTCCAGGTTACTGTCAACCTGGATTTGCAAGTCCCTTACCACTAGGTCTACCCCTAGGGGAGTGTTAGCAATGGTGTAATTTGCAGGGGTGATTGCCTTCCCAAAAGGTATAATTATGCATTTTTGCACTGAGTTTTAGGCTATGGTTCTGGCACCAGTTATTTGTCTGTGTCAGACCCTCCTGGAGGATATCTATATCTTTGGGAGATTCAGTGACTGCACCCATCTTGCAGTCATTAGCAAATCTGATCAGCTAAAGGCTCTCAACATTTGCCTTGACTTCAGAGAAATATAATTCAAACAGAAGAGGTCACAATACCAGGCCCTCTGTCCTAGTAACCACGCCTCTTGGTGAAGGTGGATTCTCCCACACTAACTTCTTGTGTCCTATCTGGGAGACAGTTGCTATCTATCAGGTGACACAGGGATTCATGCCTAAATTTGTGAGTTTGTCTATAATACCAAGGTGAGGTATTGTGTCAAATGCCTTTTCCAGGTCAAGGTAGGCAGTATGTACTATTTTGCCCTCTTCCATGACTCAAGTGACCTTCTTGAAGAAGTCCACTAAGTTTAGTAGGTATGACCTGCCTTTGATGTATTTGAATTGGGATGGGTCCAGTGTTTGAATATTTCTTATGTTTTTATCAGGTTCATAATAATTCTTTCCATGGCCTTGCATATAAGACCAGTCAAACATATGGGTCTGCAGTTTCCTGGGTCTGCTTATGGTCCACTTTTGTGTAGAAGGATGATTTTTACAGTCCTCTATTCTCTAGGGCCGAAGCCTATATGGTGGCTGAGGTTAAATTGAGATCCCAGTGGGCCTGACAGGTCATTTTCAAGATGTTCAGAAGGCAACCTGGGGTATTATCAGGACACACACTGATGCAGTGTGTTTATCTCAGTAGAGTGCAGTGAAGACTGTTTCTTTAGTGATAATTATAGGAATAATGGTACAGGATATTTCCTGGAGGAGGAGGGGATCTGTGGGTTACTGGAGGGTGAAACCAGACTCTATTTATCAGCCATCAAATTTGCCATATCCCAGATTTGGTATAGGAAGTTCCATTTATTATTAGTTCAGCACGCTGCTGGGTTTTCCCTTTAAGGTTGCATACATAACTGAAAAAATCTTCATCCTTAGCCTTGGAGGCTATTTTTGCCTTAAAGCTAGCTTTTGGTGGACTTGATTAGACCCCTGAGTTGCTTGCTGAGACTGATGAGGGAGTTTTTGTCTTTTACGTATAGCCCTTCCTACTTTTGGGCAGGATTTTTCTGTCTTTTGTTGTACAATCTGTTTGTGCTAGGGGTCTACCTAGAGGACTTGGTTTTGGAGTTTGTCCTAAGTTTATTTCAGTTTTGTACTGCTGTTTATATGCAGTTATTTACATGTTTGTACAGGGTTTCTGTAAACACTTTCTCATAGGCCACTGTGTTTTCTGAGTTTGGTAGGGACTTGTAATTTAGCTATGAAATTACTTAATAGGAGTTAGCTAGCCTTGGAAAAGTTCTTAAAGCTTCTGGGGTTTGCTCAGAGTTCATCCTTTATATTTATTTCAAAGTTTACTTCTTTTTGATTTTGTGATCTGATCTGAGCAGTGAGGACATTATATGGTGGTGGTGGGGGGGGGGGGTGCAATATTCCCTCATATTTGTGTGCACCAGATCCAGGATACTTGTACCCCTAGTAGATGGCACACTAGCTGTTCAGGGGGTTTGCACTGACAAAATCCAGCAAACGTTGAGCCTGCGAGTTAATGTTTTGTTTCATATGGGAACAGGAATCTTGAAAGAGACATCCTAAACATTTCCTAAAACCCAGTCTTACTATCTGGAGCTTTTCTCCCCAGGACTCCACTGAAAATGGACACTAGTGGTCCAGCTAGATTATCCTGGTAAACAAATGTTAAATAAAAAAATAATACTAATGTATAGTGGTTGCGTATGTATCCCAGTTTATGGTGGGATAGGTGAAATCACATGAATATGGTGTTGGGATGAATTGTGCATGACTCGAGTACATTCAAGTATGTGTTATGGTTATCCTGGATGATAGACAGGGAACTATAGCTAGCAAGGATATGGTATTGTACTTTACCAAAGGCTTGTTGGACATGGAGTAGCTCAAACATGTCATATTGTATCACCAGTCATGAAGTGTACTTACTTTTTATATAGATTGATACAACTCCACCTCTTGTCCCTTCTTGTGTGTTAGGTGGTTTTATTGTGTGGAAGGCATTAGAACCCAAAAAATCAGACATGATGAAATCATTGTTTATACATTCACGGTAGACCCAAACTAGAGTAAGGGATAGCAATATGGAAACATAAGAAAACTATTATAAGTAAATTGGGAAAAGTACACTGGAAATATAGCAAGACAATTATTGGATGTGAAAGTTAAATTATTATGAAAGATTAAAATACCTCAACTTGTGCAGTGTCTCATATAAATATTTAAGAGGAGACATCATTCAGGTATGTAAGACATTTAGCGACAACTACCTCTGGGCAGTGCTTAGGGCTATCAAAGAGTAGCAGAGAATCTTCAGACAATCTGTCATCCAGGCATCTATGATTTGTGCTCCCACCAGCATTCAAGCAATGAGAACTTTTTTTTTAAATTTTATGGCTTAATTTCTGCCCCTGGTGGTAATGAAAGCACCAGCATTATTGCAAGGGCCACTTATGCCTCCTTGTCAATGTATCATGTATTCCTGTTTCCCATATGAAACAAAACAGTGTAAGAAACTTCTCTGTGTGGAAGATTTTCAGTCCATATATCTCTAGTTAATCACTGTATATTAATCAGATCAGACAATAGTAGTAGAAGTAGTGAACTTAAACTCATCCTAAGTAAAAAAATAATAAAAAATATAATTTGAAATATTATACAGAATTATTAAGTATTCAAAAGTAATCCAAGTAGGGTAGTCAGTCTGTTTCCAGTTGAAAATCCTTTATTAAACACACAGACATGTGATCCAAGTAAAACAAAAATAACAAAATAATAGTTTAATCACAAACTTTCTAACTATATATATATACTTTTTATCAGGTATGGGAGTGGTTTATTGTGCTGTAAAACACAGTGTATTGGTATACATGTTAAAAAATTCATATCTCTTCTCCCATCAGTGTGACATTCGAGCTGGTCCTGCCCTACTTAGTAGCTGTCATAATAATATAACCCTTATGTACTTTCAATAAAATTAATAATAAAAGGGTACCTCTTATTAACCAGATTATTAAGTATGTCATTTTATCCAAGACAATATACTACACTGTTGGAAATATATAAAATTTAGGCCATTTGGCAATCTAAAATATATATATAAATATATACATATACATTTTGCATGCAAAAAATCTATTGTACAAACCCCATTCTATTTCCATAACCTATTCCAGATACTGGAATCAAATTAGATTATATTGGAAAAGAACTGTGCAATCTGGATCCAAACAAAGCACAGGGAGGAGACAGAATAAGTAACAATGACCTGAAAACACTTCAGCAAAACTTACACTACCATTATATATATTATTATTCAATAGGTCATATAAATATGGGGAGATTCCTCAAGATTGGAGATATGCACTTATTAAACCTGTCTTTAAGGGAAAGGGAGTAGGACAATTCCAGAATCATATAGACCCTTTAGTCTACTTTCATGTTGTGGAAAAATAATGGAGAAGGTAATACTGGATAAGTTATTGTCAGAACTGGATAGGTTGGGACTTGAAACCATATATCAGCATGCATATGTTGAAAATAGATCTATTACAACCTGTAACATGATGTTCTATAACAATATAATAACAGCTATGAATGTAAAATTCTGCTGTGATGTGATTTATATAGATTTAACTTCAGCATTTGACAGGGTCATACACAAAACACTGATCAATAAATTAGTAAATTAGTACAACTAGATAGTGATGTACTGTTGATAAGATGGATAGCGGCATGGCTTACAAATAGGTCATGGCAAGTATCACACACCAGCTGGACAGGTGAAATCCTTGGTTGCAGTCAATGTGCCCCACAGGGTCTGTCCTAGGCCCTTACATGTTTAGATTGTATCTTTCAGACCTTAGTTTTTCATCTGAGGTGCTCTACAGTCTATATGCTGACAACCTGAAATTGGGTAAACTGATTACAAATGTTAAGAGATAAGGCATACCTGCAAAATAATTTGACTAAATTGACCATTTGGGCACAGGTGAATAATATGTTGATAAATACATCAAAAACTAAGCATATGAGATTTGGGAGATATAAACTTAAAGGTGAATATTTAATACAGCACACAATGATTGAAACTGTAGACTCATTTAAGGACCTGGGTATATGGGTAGATTCAGCTATGAGTTTTTCTAATCATATCAACCAATTGGCTAATGATAGTTATAGAACTATAAGCTGTATAAAAATATTTATAAAGTCTAGGAAATCAAACATAATGAAGTCATTGTTTGTTGGTTACATTCGACCCAAACTTGAGTATGGAATAACAATATGGAAACCCTACAGGAAAACAAGCATGAATAAACTGGAAAGAGTACAGCAGAAATATACTGAAGGCATCCATGGATGTGAAAATCTAAGTTATTATGAAAGACTAAAATATCTGAGCTTGTACAGTGTCTTTTACAGATATTTAAGAGGAGATCTTATTCAGGTATATAGGGTATTTAGGGACAAGTACCTCTGGGAATGTTTGGGATTATCAAAAAGTACTAGGGAATCATCAGATAACCTATGTAGAAGATTCTATAGGAATGAGAAGTGTACTAATTGGTTCTCTGACAGAGTAGCTGATGCTTGGAACAGACTACCAAATTACATTAAAGCAAGTGCTAGTTTAGATATTTTTAAGAACAGCCTGGACATTTATTATGGGAACAAGTGTTTTGGTATATTGGCAAGCTAGAAGGGCATTAATGCCCATGCTTGAAACATTTGTATGTATGTATGTATGCATGTATGTATTGTTAACAAAGATCGCTTTCGTCCTTCTAGAATTTTTCAGGTCTGTGTACAAGAACCCTAAAAAAGCATCTACAAAAAATATTATTGTATGATTGACTAGTTTTGTTATTAAACATAAAGTCGAAAAAAGAAGAAAAAAAGAGAAAAAATGTGTGATGATAAAAATAAAATATACTCTTCTGTTAGAAATTATTTACTATGATATTTAAAATCAACTGGAAGAATAAAATAAAAAAAATAGTCATGTAAACAATGTGGCAATTTTCTAAGTTCTGGTACACTTTTAAGTGAACAGTAATAGTTTAGTCCAGGCTTCCTGAAAGAGTACAGCTTTAATTGCCACGAGTTCACATTTTTCCATCATATTTAGGATGTCTCCTTCAAGATCACTCATGTCGATGCGATCCAGTACCTGGAACTTAAAACCTGTGTGTCTTTCATGCAGAGCAAGGTGTTTGGCTAGTGCATTATTTTTACATCCAGAGTAGATTTCTGCCAGATGACATGAAATCCTATGCTTACATTTATTTACAGTCTGGCCCTCATAAAATGCATCACATTCATTGCACTGTGGCCTGTAAATTACTCTTGGAGTGTTACAGTCACCCCCTGCACTTGTCTTAATGATTTTCTTCAAATAAAGGCAATAAAAACTATCACCTTGCTGTATAAATATACAAAATGTACAATTAGTTTCATATCTTTTAGTGTTTCTCTCATATAGTCTAGCTTTAAATTCAACAAAATGTCCAATGTTTCTGCCCTTCCTGTAAACAAAGGATAGGGCTTCACCTAAGATGTTAATTAGATAAGGGTTTCCTGTGACAATGGCCCAGTTTTCTTTAATAACATTTTTGATACCTGATAATCCAAAGTGTATGTCAGGATGCAGCTATTTTTGCATTTGTTATTTTCTGTGGAATTTCTTAACATTCTCTTACTGGAGAGGCTGAGTGAAGGTGCTTCAGTCCTTTTCAGTTCTGTCATGGGTTCCAGGATGTTTTTTAACATCTGACTTTCTAAGCCTCTCACTAGGAAATCATTCTCTAAGTTGTTCATGTTTCTAAAAATGGTTCCATCTCAGTGGTAATTCTAGCTAATCTGTATTTTATTTATTTATTTATTTATATTTGTTGACCGGGAGTGTCAGACTGGACGTAGGTCCATTTTCAGCGGAGGCCCGGGGAGAAAAGCTCCACAGTTAAAATAAACAGACAGTAGTTACATTAGATTAGTAGTTACTGTAGCCCTGAGACTTCACCATGTTATACTTGGTTTTTGCAGGATGCAGACTTTTACTGTGGAGTAATAAGTTAACCCTTGTAGGTTTTCTGAATAGATCAGTGGTGATTCTGTTATTGTTGGTGTCCTTGAAAATCTGCATATCTAAGAAAGTGGTTGAAGTTTAGCTATGGGAAGAGGGAAACTTCAGGAAGGGGGTTGTTTGATTGAGGTAAGTGATAAAATCTCTAAGCTGCAATGTGTCACCTTCCCACACAATAACAAATTCATCAGTAAAATGGAAATAGTATGTGATGTGCTGCATGTCGTCTGTGTTGTTTAACACAAAGTCCTCCTCCCACTTGCCCAGGGCTATGTTAGCTATGCTGGGAGCCATGGCAGCCCCCATTGCTATACCAGTTTTTTGTTTGTAGTGCTTGCCATTGAAGGTAAAGAAATTGATGTCCAGCACAAGATTAGTTGCTGACAGAGGCTACTGTCAACATCTTGGGTGATTCCCAACACCAGGGTTTCTGCACAATGCCAGGCTTCTGCTTTTGAGGTAAGTCCCTCTCATCAGAACAGCAATATGAGCCAGACAGAAGTAATCATTCCTCTACCTCATAGTGGGCATGACCTGTCCTTCCTGCTTGCATTCTCAAGACTCAAGCTACTGGTCAAACTTGCATAGTCTGAGCTATAGTGCAGACATTATCCCATTACACTAACAACACAGGCCAATAAGTAGTTTTCATTGACATGAAGACCTTTTTGATGAACAAGAACCATAACTTATGAGGCAGTCTGGCATGCTTAACAATTTATTGATTATTGGACACACCTGGTATCAAAAGCTGATAACATATGATTATGAACAATTACTTAGCTTAACAAGATTAAAATACTATTCAAAACTGCTTGATTTATTAAACAGAGGAAATTTATTGTTCCTTTTTCTCTAATGCACAACAGACTCTTGAAAAGCTCTATATTGAACATCATTTTGGACTTATTTTATGTTCTCTCTAAAGCTCATAAAGGTATTTATAATCCCCCTGGCCATTGTTTCTTTTAGGGAATGTGGCACCTGCAATGTGGATATATTTTTAGCATTTTGTATTGCAATTTTATGTTTGCAATCTAAGCTCCTTTTTCCGTGATATTCCTCATTTGTATAATGCGTTAAAGATATGCCCGGAGATTCAATAATCTTTATGTAGTCTTAGGGCGAAGCCTACTCAGCGTTTACATGTTAGGATGATGACCAGCAGTGCTAATTGCATATGCATGCCGTGCATTGTGCTTATATGGATACAAGTGTACAGCAGTAACACATTTAGGCAGGCAGACTAGCTTACTTAAGAGCAAGCTTGTTCTGAGAGATTGTGTGGACAATCATAATGACTAATATGGTGTAATTTAAGACAATGAATACATTTTTAACACATTATAGGAAAGTAGTCAGTGCAAAGTACAGTACAGACATGTTTTAGGCATTCAGAAATAAAGGTGTTGGTGGTGATCATCAAGGGTACGTAGCCTGCATTATAAATACACTAGTCTGAGGAAGTGTGTGTATATTAAAAAGGGCCGCATACATGAATGGTAGGAATGAAGAAAGGTGAAGAATACAAGTGAAACATGGTAATGTACACCAGATGAGGGTATGTCAATGTCCATGCATCCCAAAGACAAGACAGTTGCAGCATGAACAGTAATCACATATGTATATAATACAGTAAGTACTGCTGTTTATAATTCTTGTGTGGGTATATTCATATCATCACACAGTTATTGTATATTATGTAACTGTCATACAAGGTCACATATCAATGGCAATGGCTGATTGTGATATAAACACCCTGACAAGATCACTGGAGAGGACATTTATCAAGGACAGTATATACAATTGGGCGCATATGCATGTAGTAAAGATGTGCAAAATGAGCTGCTTGAAAATGAATGCAATGTCAGCATAGGTCTCAACCATACCTCTCAACCTCTTAGAGCAAGAAATCTCGACAAAGCCGTAAATAATGAGGGGACAAAACCCCAAAAATAGGGAAACTTTTTAAATATTGCTCTTACAAACTTAGAAAGTTGCTAGAATAACAGGCTTGGTATTAGCACACATTTTCTGAAGGGTATGATATCTGGAACTCAAATGTCTGCCTTTATTTTCTGACTTCAACCCTCAATGATTTGCCAATGGTTTGCCAGAAAACCACAATTTTATGAGAAACAGACCAAAAATATGAGGCTAAAATCTGGGAATTCTGCGAAAATCTATACAGTTGAGAGGTATGGTCTCAACCAATTGGGACACATAGCAAAAGGCTTATGCACAACAGTAGACAGAGTCACACACAGTCATGGACAATATCAGAATAATACCACCATTAATTGTGTCATTGACATAAAATATGTGATGGTATGCCATTACATCTGTTCTGCATGAACACACTTGTACAACTGTAATGATTTGTCAGTAATCAATAAGGAGAATTAAAGACACCTTCCTCAAAAATGACCACTTTTTAGATTTGTTAAGAGGAACACTGTTACACTTGTAGTTTAAATTATAAGCAATCCTGGCTAGTTGAGAGGTTTGCATGAAATACATATGCCACAATCCACATTTGCAAGAATGTAACCCATGCCATCAATGCTGTCAATGAGCTATGTATTTACTGGGTACATTACAGGAACACGTATTTCACATACATCTGCTAGAACACCTTGAAGGGAAGTCTGCACTGTCAGCTCCTAATGGTTATGTGCCAAAAAAGAATACTTAGGTATGATCAATAAGTTGTGTGGGAGCTCACTGTGACAAAAGTGATAAACTTGAGTAAATCACCCCTGGAAGATGTGTGGGGAGGTACATGCAAACAGATGCATTGTACTTAATTATTGGTGTGATGATGGCTGAGAACGATGGCACTATAATGTCCTGTGATGTGGATGGCCTGTCAATACTCAGGAGTCGTATTACATACAAGGGATTTATCACCACTGTGGTCACATGCTGGCGAAAGTTCAGCTTACTACCTACCTGTGTATGCATGTCACGTACCACTTCATCTGCTGATAGGAGTGTGCTGTCTATATTGCAATTAGCTTGTGTATTTGTTTTCATAAAGGAACTAATGATAGTTTTTCCTCATCTACTGTTTCTCCATGGCTTTGAAAACAATCCTTTGTGTGTGTGTGTTAATACTTTTCTTCGGCATACCAATAGTGCTCTTAGATTAAATGACTGTCCACAATTTGCAGTCATCCACAAAGCTGGTTAGACAAAGGATGTGTACATTTGTCTTGATTTATGAAATTTAAATACTGAACAGGAAAGAGCCTAGTACAGAACCATGGTAACTGGAATCTAGCTAGTGGTTACATGACAAACTTCAACATTATTTATCCTGTATGCGATCCATTTATCTACCCACTTGGTGACATAGGTGTTGATGCCCACTTGAGACAGTTTCTCTGTAATACCTGAATGCAGATTTGTGTCAAATGCCTTGGCCAGGTCAAGTTATGCAGAATGACAGTCTTTTTATCATGTATGCCTTTGGTGACCTTCTTGAAGAAGTCAGACAGATTCAACAACATGATATAGCCTTAACAAATCAAGCATGGATTTGATACACAGTCGGGAGATTACCTGTGTCCTTTTTGATAATGTCCATGATGAGTCGTTGATCTGCCTCACAGATGAGGAGAATCAGGATTATGTGTCTATAAGTCCCTGCATCAGGTGATGGTCCCCCCTTATTCAGATGGGTGACTGTTGATGTACACTCTTCTGCAAGAACATAGGCCACCTGCAGGCTGTGTTTAAGTAGGGATCCAGCTGTGTCTGCTAGGTCAGGTTTTAAGTCATGATAGAAAAACATGGGATGTTGTCAGGGCCCATTGATTCTGTGTTTTTAGGCTTACAGAGTGCACACATGAGCTGGTCTCCTGGAAAAATACACTGAGTTATGTTTGCATATATATTTTGGTTGATGGCCAGAGGAAACGGGGCTGAAGTGTGTGACAAGCTGTTGGCTAACAGATTGCCTATTCTTTCCAGTTGAGTATGGCTGGTGGCATCCACAAACAGCTCTGTGCTTAGCTGTGTATTCCCATTAACATTTCACAGTTATTGAAATAAATGATTTGTGAAAACACCACCAGATACAACTTTGGACATGCATCACATGCCACACTCTGGTACTGTTCATACAACTGTACTAATGTTACATAATTACATCAATTGCACAACATATGCATATATGTGTTTCATGGGAAAACTGTGTTTGAGTGGCCTGATACCATATATGGACACATTACAAATGAGTGGGTTGTGGCTCATGCAGAACATTTACTGACACAATGCTGATAATCCTTGGGAATAGCAACACAATTATCTTCTTCTTCTTTCTGCTTTTCCCATAAGGGGTCACCATGGTGGAATAATAGTCTACAGAATGATTGGTAGTTGAGTTTTACTGTGTTGAGTTGCCAGCCCAGCACCCAACTTTACACAGAAAGCACACACACGTGCATACTTAGAGCCAAATTAGAAGGTTCAAGCCACATGCATCATGTCTTTCGAGAAAACCAGAGTACATGAGGGAAACCCAAGCAACCCCAGGGAGGGCATGCAGACTCTGCACAGAAGGCACCCCAGCCGAGCATCAAACTGGAGAACCTCTTGCTGTGAGCCTGCACCACCACAGATGCCCACAATTATACATACAATGAATTCCACAAAGTTGCAATTGAATCAAAACATGATATTTTTATGTATAACACAGCATTACAATATGTGGGTGAAGCAAGTCTTGTGTGCCCATTTAATCAGTATGAATTTATAATGATGTATGTCCCAGAGTATTTAATGATGGTAGGTGGACACATGCACAGCTGTGCCATACTTCAAGCGTCACTGTGATGGTTGAATGAAAATTACTTAGAAATATCGATCTGCTCCACTACAAAAAAGCATGCCTTCCTAAGCCAACAATACATATAGTATCATCCAATATCAACAGTTCTCAGGAGGCATATTACTACAGTTGTTATGGACATTACCTCATATCACAGTTGTACCTCATATTACAGTTTGTAATGCCCTCTTGTAGGCCTACTGTATGCACACACCTCAACATAGCACATGTTGACAACAAAATTGACATGTGAAATGATCATAGGGTCATAGGACATTACTAAGATAATGGCCAACATCACATACAATCGTAGACATTATGATAACATTTAAATCAAACTCCATATATCTATATGCTAGAAGATAGTAAGGCTGTGTGCATTTGTGTGCATTTGTTTCATTGTATTACATAGTGCCTCTTTTCATATGTGACAAGTGCACCACCCCATAACAGAATTAGCAATCACACATCCAGTGATCTGGAGATGGCTTGCAGAGACCAGTGGAAGGAGTCTGCTTCATGATGTGTGTATGCATCCTTGATATGAGGATGTCTTCCACTCTTCTGCAGGAAGGGTGTCATATGGCCAGAGGGAAAAAGGGGATGTTGGATGCATGCAGCTATCTTACAGGTTCTTCTAAGAAGTAGTGAATGAAAGCAATTCAAAAGATCAGACAATGATCATAATGTACCACCAACCACACACACAACAGTAGACTGTGCCTGATTTGAACATTACACCAGAGTAGGTATAGAAGCTGAGTTCCATACAATGTAACAGTAGCACCAGTATGCATCTTTGACTTTATCAGTGTCATGTTGTACTTTATAGAGTATGATAGCATCACTATTTGCTGAGAGGAACATGTCCAGAAGAGTACCTGACATGGATATGGAGTCACATCTCAGTGTAAAATTGTCTCAAAAACATTATTTGAATGTATACACACTCAGATTGTCTGCCATCACATTAGAACTCTTAAACATTCAGTTACAGAAGCTAGAGAACACAGTACTTAACATTACTGCCACAGCCCAGTTTCGACTTGCATAATGTCAGAATGCATTTTACTCAGGATGGCATCATCAGTGTATGTTACAAGAAAATGTTCGGATGAGTGTCTGACATAGCTATGGACTCAATGCAGTGCAGTTTTAAAATTGTCAACATGCTAAATTTTTGAATAAACACACACCCACCACTTGAATGCAGTGAGACTAGAACCCCTCTCTATCTACAGAACACAGTACTTAACACAAGCCTAACTTTTAGAGTGTCAAGCAACACTTTATAGCAGATGATGTTAGCAGTGTCTGGTGGGAAGAAGATGGTAGTGGGAGTGTCTTGCATGCTGTTCTAAAATGGTCTCTTGAATGTAAACTAACTGAACACCAACACACACAAGTTGACTGCAGTGAAACTAGAACCCCTACCTATCTACAGAGCACAGTACCTAACACAAGCACCACAGCACAAGTCAGGCTTTCAGAATGTCAGACAACAGTTTATAACTGATGACATCAGCAATATATGTTTATGAGAAGATGTTGGGAGGCATGTATGGAATGGCTGGGTAGGCATGTACAACTTTCAAAGTATTTGCTCTCCATGGGACTGGATTGCTGACAGCAGAAAACAGACTCATACTCTTATGACTACACACACACACACACACACACACACACACACACACACACACACACACACACACACACACACACACACACACACACACACCAGTTGCCTGCAGTGAGATATGAACCCCTGCCTAACTAGTTAGACAAGCTAGAGCACTCAATACTTAAAGCAAGCACCATAACACACGTCTGACTTTTACACTGCTGCTAGACAATTTGTAGTGGACAACATCATCATTGTATGTTTTGAAGAAGATGTTGGGAGGCCTCTATGAAATGGCTGGGTAGGCATGTATGACTGTCAGAATATTAGTTCTGTATGGGACTGGATTGATGATAGCAGGATACAGACTGATGTCCATCTGACTACGCACACACATTTACACATATATAGAGACACACACACACATAATGTGGTGTTGTCATAAGTTAATCCACATGTAAGTACATTTTTCCCATTTGAAGGACACAATAGTTAATGACTGCACCATCCCTGAATTATGGTTTTGCCTTCTCATACTGGTCTGTATAGAGGATGCCATCATCATTATATGATGTGCGTAACATATCCTGTTTTGAGAGTGGTGTTCAAAGTGTGGAGTTTGTATTTCCTGTTATGTTTTCAATGTGCATGTATACTTTGAAAGGCAGCTTCTCAAACTAGATGCAAAAAGCTGTCAGGAATGCATGTAGCAGAAATGAGACATATGTATATGTTTCTCAGTATGTTGTATACATCACACACTTATTTATTTATTTATTTATTTATTTTACATTTGTTGACCAGGATAGTCCGACTGGATACATGTCCATTTTCAGCAGAGGCCAGGGAAGAAAAGCTCCAAAGGTGGTTATATATGCAATCATCACAATGTACAGGTAGAAAAGAGTCATAATAACATAGTACAAATAAAACACACTCTACATACTCAGTTAAATTTATACAGTCTCACAATCTTCTACTCTGGCTTAACAAATAAAAAGACAGTTGAGTTCCATTTGCAAACATGGTATTAGTACACTAGTATGAATGATGATTTAGTTTGGTTTGCAGCAGGGACATATCAATTGAGACTGGAAATACTCCTTGAGAGCTTTTTTGAATTGAGATAGGGTGGTATCTAGGGTGATGTTAGCAGGAAGTGAGTTCCAGGTTTTGCCAGCAGAGTTGGTGGACAGGGAGTCTCCGGCTGTGTTGTTGGATTTGATGGAGACTTATAGTCATGCACAGACGCACATACATGTTTTGTGATCAGTATGGATACAACAGTGTATGTACATGTGTTGATATTTGTGTTGAACTGATGTTCACATTAATGCATGAATAAGGCAGTCTGAATGTCTGTTGCCAGTATAAAACTTTAGATGATGTAACAATGCAGTTGTGCTATTTATTTCTGCAGTGTAGATGACATTTGTGAACAAGTATTTACATATCCATTTTTAAGTACATAGGTGCATGGAACACATGAGTCTGTCTGAATAAATATGCGTTCATTCAGTAACAAGTGCCTTCCCTTAGGTTGTGGTTTTACATGTATTATTATGGCATGAAGAGTAACTGGGGAGTTGAGTTAACATACTAATTTTTGTCAGTCAGCTCTTTCTATAGTACATCGTTGAGCAACAGGTTTGCTTGATCGATGGAAAAGTGTTCGCGCATGTGAGATACACATTTAATGACTACTACTTGAACGTACAAAGTACTTATCCATATAGGTTATGGTACAATTAGCTGACAGATACTATGGTATTCATAATTTAGCTTATATGGCAAATGTGTCATTAATTTTATGACATTAAGGACTGTTAGTAATAGGGTGGCCGCGGTGGTGCAGCGGTTAGCGTTGCCGGCTCACAGCAAGAGGTTCTCTGGTTCGATCATTGGCTGGGGTGCCTTCTTTGTGGAGTCTTCATGTCCTCCCTGTAGTCACACTGGTTTCCTCCAGGTGCTCCAGGTTTCATCCCAAAGACATGCTGTAGGTGGATTGGACACTCTAAATTGGCCCTAGGCGTGAGTGCATGCATGTGTCTGCCTTCTGTGGAAGGTTGGGCGCTGGGCTGGCAACTCGACACAGTAAAACTCCACTGCCAATCATGAGCAGACAGGTGATCTGCTGTGGGGACCCCTAATCGGGAAAAACTGACAGAAGAAGAAGAAGAAGAAGGACTGTTAGTACTGCCTTCTCCATTTGTGCAGAGTTAAATGACAAGCAAACATGGGTCTCTGCCTCATTGAGAAAATTTGTTCTTCTTCCTCCAAGCAAACATGCTAAGCAGAGAGGCGTGACAGTAAGCACTTTGGACAATACTGAGTGTACAAAAACACCAGCTGCCTAGCTGTCTCTGTGGCAGCAGGTGTAACAGCAGTGGGCTCTTATTCTGAGAACAAATGATACAGAGTTCAAATTCATCTCAATCTGATTGTTTTAAATATGTATTCAGGATGACATTAAGTAATTACATGTGATAATTTTTGAAAATGTGAGAGGGAATGACTACAGTGAAGTACTGTATAAAAGTGAATACTATTCAATTGATTTATGTCAACAGGAGACATATGGATTTGCATATTGATACATTCATCAGTCTAAATAAATGTTATAGGAAATATTTAAAATGGGTGCCTTTATTCTGCTTTAACTGTGTGTTCCGCTAGTGCAATAAATTTAAGCAGCATTGGCTGGAGGTAACAGTACCATGCCACAAGACATGAAGAGCCATTCACCATTGATCCAAACTAATGAGCAATGCTAAACTTCTCACAAACATAGAGGACAAAAAGAGAAAGGCATCATTAGGGAATTATTATTTATGTGTGTGGCATGTGATTCTGTTTTTTGGCCAGATTAAAGGTATGAAAATGGGGTAGATAGGAAAGTGGTGAAACGGGGGGCAAGTAGGAGGAAGAACAAAGGTAAAGCAATATGGGAATGTGCAGGAGGGAATTAGGAAAGAACCACAGTTATCTATTTCTTCAGTAGTGTGAAATGAGCATGGATAAAATATTGGATGAATTTGGACTGTCACAGCAACAAAGATTGGTGACAACGACAGAATCATGTTGTATAGCCAATTGAACCGAACCAAGTTTGGGAAGAAGAAGTGGAGAGCTATATATGGGACAATATTTTTTGTAGTGCAGGTGCCCATTCTTTTGATTTAATTTCAGTAAGCAGGGAAGGTTTGGTAAGAGATGTAGGTACGTCAGGGTCAGGTAAGTCAGGTAGGTGAGGAAGCAGTTACAGATAAATAGGACAAACAAGAAAGAGACAGGGATGGTGAGGGACACAAAAGGTTGGGGGACAGCATGATTGGGGATAGGAAGGGGACACTGGCTGCCTATGCACATCAAGCATGGAATGAGGACACTGAGAATCTAGTCCTCACCCTCAAAACTGTCATCACCATCCCCTTCCTCAGCTTGCTGTTAGAGTGCTTGATTTTGTTTTTCTCAGCATTCCAGCCAGCATCTTCTCCATCCAGCTGAGGTATGCACCAGTAGTACTTTCCATGACCTCATGCACCATGACTGGCATCCCTAACAGGTGAAAAGATCACCACTTTCCCCAATACTCCCAGAGAGTACCAGTGTACCAGTGTACCAGCTGCCGGGGTAATGCTACCTGATGTTGAGGGTCCAGGTAGTGCAGGGGGTGCAGAGGCAGTACTGCCAGGCTATGTCCCAGATGTGCTGAGCATCAGGGTGACAGCCATTAGAGGGGTAGCAGGCTGAGCAGAACTGATTGGCCTACCTCCTTGTGCTGGAAATCATTTTGTCAGTTGTCAGAAATGGATGACATCAGAACATTGTAAACACAAATATAAAAATAAAAAAGAGAGATAAGGAATGGGCTAAAAGACAAAAAAAAGATAATTATACCAGTTATATGTCACATACAATAAATTACTAGGATATAAATATAACTTTACTTTTACATTAATTATACATTTTAAAAACTACAAACTAAGACTGATAATTGTTTCAAGTAATGCTTGAAATATGCATATATTGCTCATATGATTTTTAAAATAATACAGATTAAGTTAACAACATGGCATTTATGCCAATTTTGTTGTAATTAATATTTTATATTATTATAGTATGTATTTGTTACTTGTGGGATTTGAACCCGCAAAATCTGAATACACTATTATAATTGACTCCTACAATTCCTTTGCGCTACAGAATGAAGCATGCATGCTTGATTTTACAGCTAAGATATGCATGCTTAATTTGCTACTAATGTACAGAAGAGCAATATATTTCACACAAGAATAATAATTATTTTGTGCTGCATATACACCTCTTGCTTTTCTTGCCTTTCTAAACATTCAGCATGGGCTTCCCTGTTCACTGCAATCTCATGGCCAGCTATAAAATACAGATAAGAGAAAAAGAGAAGAGCATTATGCATACCGGTCTTGCCTCTCTCCAGCTTTGAGTATAATTTAAAGTACCTTTATCTGTAAACTTACACAACTGTGGGATGTTAGCACTCCTAAACTAATCCAGCCACTGGTTGAATTGTGCCTACTTGTGCCTTTTTAGGTCACTGAAGTTGTGCCTGCATTGCTTTCCAGTGCGTAGAATGTCAGTCACACTGGAGATAGCCTTGGCAAGACTATTCCAAGCCTCTGATTTATACTGAGACCCGGTATAGTCCCCCTGCAATAGCCTATGGCTGTGGCACTTTAAAAGGAGACCAATGAATATTCTGGACTCCTATACACCCTATCTTTCAGCCTTAAATTGGATACCTTTCTTTCTTGCTCCTACTATGTCTGCACAGGTCATACAGTAATAGTTAGTGTTTTCCTGACAATATGTGATATCTCATTTAATTGTCAGTGCGCAGACCCGCATAATGATGCCAACCACATTTACATGATGTTAAGCGGACAGCAGCATTGCCAAACAGAGAGGAAGATAGTTTATGAAATAGGAAGGGCAATGTGACAGTTGGTATTAGTTTATGGGTTGGATGCTGATGTACCTGTTAGATGAGTTAACTTTTCAGACATGTATTGGGATGTATAAATTTTATGACATGACATATTTGATTGGATAGCTTTAAACACTAATAAAAAGTAATTTGTACAATGTGAGATTCAAATTTGTGTAAAACAGACAATGCATAATCTTCCACATAGGTGTTTTTACCTCCTTGCTAAAGAGGAAGTGTTTGTCAGACATGTTCATTAATTATATAGCAAATTTAAGAGTGAGACCTGACAATGTCCTGGTTTATACATTCATTTGTATATGACTATCATTGAACTATGAAGTCCAACCTAGGGCAGAAAAGACACTTTTAAGTACAGTAACATACAATAACTCTCAGGCCACACAATTATACACAGAAATAGCTATGGATCGAGCCTGCACATGATATCATACATATAATTCATATGATATCCACTGCTATACATAGTCATTATTATGTATAATTAGATATATATTGTTAATTTTAATTACAGTGGAAAAGCATTAATAAAATTTGGAATTTGCTGGACTAAAACACTGGCTCCATGAACTTACACCATTTGCCACAAAGAAGGCTGCGCAACAGATGTATTTTTTGCAATCATTGCTGTATAGACTGATCATTGCAACTGAGGACGCTTCTCACACATGCTCATTAGTTATATATATATATATATATATATATATATATATATATATATATATATATATATATATATATATACACATTAAAGTGTTGAGTGATTAACTATGTATGTTATGGCATGAAAGTGTAGAAAATAAAATTTTAATTGTAGAACCATGATTGTCCTGATAACCCCAGTTAGATATAAATGATTTCATGTGCATGCTCAATTCACCTGCTATACATAGTTATTTTTACACAGAATTGCTTTTATATTGTTAATTTTTATATAAATTACAGTGGACCAGCATTAATAAAACTTAGAGTTTGCTGGATTGGAAATCTGTTTCATCTGTATGGTGGCCATTAACTGACACCTCTTGCCTCAGGAAGAGCTAAGTAGCAGGTGTATTTTTTACACTCAGAATTATGCATGAATGCTGATCGAGAGGCAACTCCACTTAGCATGTTTATGAGATGGAAAGCAGAAGATGTAAGAATATATCTTTTTTGAAACTGACAGTGTCTGCTTGTTGTTTGGGGCATTATGCCATGTTCATGCAAAGGTGAGCAAAACACAAAAGAGACAAGCAAAGCTCAACATGTGTTATGCTTGTAAAATGTTTTTCTTAGTTTTGATCATTAAAAGATAAATGTGGGACTTCAACCATGATCTACATATCCTATGTGTTGTGTGCTTCATCGTGTTTACCAGGTGTGCTACACACACACTTGAATTACAGCTGTAGTGGATGCTGTCCTTATCCTAGGAGCAACTTCCATCAATTTTAATTTATTTATGTATTTCACTGTATTTGTTCTAAGCCAAGTATCATGCAAACATTAATTAAAAAAAAAAAGGGAAACATAAACATTACAAAATAAATTTTAACACACTTTACAGATGCTTACACAACTTTGAATTTGAACTATCATACTAACAAACCCAACAAAAACATAAAAATGTCTTCTCTCTCTTTGCCATAGGAACAACTTTGCAGCAAGAAAGCAAATCATTGTGCATACAAGAAATCCCATTTCCTCCACACTATGAACAAGACATATATACATGTACACTCGCAATTGTTTGTGCATGTGTTGCTTACAGATTTATTTCAATGTGTAATCACACAAGCAGTTATGAATATTGTTTGCAGCAATGCAGCTCTGTTTTCTATTTGTATTGTGTTCATTCTTCTCTTATCTGTGCTGTACTTTCAGACATGTAATATAGAAGTCATTTTGTACCATTGTCATTGTATGATAAAATGACATGACATTAAAAACAGTTTTCAGCAAAGGCATGGGAGTTTGGCTATTAGTGAACAAAAATGAGAAATGAGTTTGCTACAGTTACTTCTACACTTTATAAGCGTATCCTGGGTGACACACCCAATGCAGGTGAGGTAGTCTGACTTGCTGTTGTGTCGTCCTTCTCCCTGTCACTAATCATTCACACTAATCGTTCGCAGTTGCAATCCGTTAGAACTAACACTGAGGTAGTGCCTACATTATGTTTACACCAGCGACATGAAGTCAAAAGTTTGGGATTCAGCAATTCTAATGTGTTCACACCTCAATTTCATCTTCACCATGCTCAGAGACCTAAATGTACACTAGAAAAAGGTAACCATGTAGCTAGGAACTTGAAGGTGAGGAGAGTTGTGTATTTGGAGAACATAGACGATTGCTATTCCTTTTCGTTTTATCTATAGAAAAAGCTTCTGATTTTGCTAAGGTATGATTGTATTTTTCAAATGCATTTTATATTTGTTGACATGTTACAAAGAGAATTTTATATAGGTACATGCACTAGAAAATGGAAAATTTATCTGTATGCACTTCTTAGTTCACTGTTGGCATAGGCATTTTGGGCTGGCATTCTTTCTCAGGTAGACAGACTATTAACTTTCATCACAAGGGCTATTGTTAAAACTGGGTTATCTTACAGTTTTCTTAAGTTATTTCAGGTAAATGTAATGTACTATATTGCCAATGACACAGGGGTGTTATGCTTCTAAGATGGCCCAGAGACACCTCCAGGGTGTGCTGGGCACAGTTGGAGTTGACTGGCACTCATATAAAACTGACATGTCTGTTTAAAGTGTGTACACATTGTGAGAATTATGTTGAAAGCATATATAACAATTGAATTATGTGGTATTTCTTGGTTTTTACAAACTTGTTTTTTTGGGGGGGGGCAAATACCATTTTTGTGTTGCCACAACAAAAGTTGTGTGTATTTAAAGAGGTTTGCTCTTGAAATTGAGTAGTCATCCTGTTATTTCCATGGTAAACCATACACTACTAAAGTGATATTCCTTTTTTTTGGAAAAAACATTGTTTTTTGTGTGAATGTGATATGATACAACCACATAACCTTTAATTTTAATAAATGAAATGTGTTTCTCCACTGCTTAATGTTGAAAAAAGAAAAACATATATATATATATATATATATATATATTTATTTTTTATTTAGCTTAGTTGTAGAACTCACAGTCACAAGGGAAGGTGGGAAGGTTGGACAAGAGGTGACTTGAATTTTGGAGTTAGTTTTGCAGATAATGACGATATTCTGCTGGTTAAGCTGTTCTTTAAAGTCTGTGTAAGCCATCTGGAGAAGCAGTTAACTTAGGGAGATGACTGTTTCAAAGAATTAATGGGACTTGTTTAGACTGCACACTTGTACATTGCAGGGTTTTAGCCCTACTTAGAAGATACATTCATTTTTGAAGCTATCAACCTCCCTCCTTCATTTATGACCGTGAACCTACCTGCCTGGTCAAAAGGAACCCCCTGCTATTAAACCCAGCTATCTGAGCTCCTCTCTGGGGATAATCCTGTCTACCTCTCCAAGTCCCTCTTACAAAAGGACTCAAGAAAGTATATGTATTTACAATCCTCAGTGTAATGAACTGCTTTATTGCCTGTTCTGGTTTGTGTACAAAAGGCCCTCTCCCAGCCAGGACCTGCTCTCCCCTAGAGATAAACCCCTCCACTCCATTGTTACTAACACTACCTTACCCATTTCTTACCTTTGTACCTTCCCTGCCAACTCTAATTTCTGACTATGTCCACTAGGTGGCGCCCTTTACTCGCTTGTCTAATCTTCCCCTCTCTAGTCTCCAACCCCTCACTACTGCTTAATTATGAAGTCTCTTTTCCTACTCTCCCTGTCCAGTTTCTAACTGATCTTGTACCTACCCCTAATCACCCTATCTCCCTTTCCCCTCACCTCTATTTCCCTGTAAACAGATTCTTGTAGATTTACTACCCATTCACCTGCAACTGTTGAAGAGCTCCTCTAAACTCTGTAGCTTACTGATTGCCTCTTGATTCACACCCTTTACTTGCTCTAACCCGCTCCTTTCGCCCTGCGGGCTCACTCCACTCCCTTCCCTACCCCCAATTCCCACCCACCTGCAGCGGTCCTACCCTTATACTTCTCTTGCCACTCCCCCTTCTTAGCTCACCTATCACACAGTACCTCACCCTCCTACCCATCCATAACCTATCCTAGTCTACTAAAACACATACTCTTTTTCTCTTTTCTTCATCACTCCCTCTCTTTCTTCCCACAATTTTCTTTTCTATCCTTTTAACTACCTTCATACACATCCCTACCACCATGCCTCCACTACTAAGCTGTAATAATGTAAATTATATACTCCTTTCCTCAATTCTTCCATTCCTTATACTATCTTACCCTCTAACATCATATGAATAACTTTGCCTAAAAGACACACACTCTGTCACCCAATACACTAGCCAACCTTCCCAAATCACATTCCAGCCATTCTCAAACTACATCTCTTTCCTAGCTACCTTCTACCAAGATTTCATAGAAAATTCCATATTACCTACAATAACCACCTAGATAAAAAAGCATCTTACTTCTACTCCAAACCCTCTGACACCAAAATTAGACTACATCTCTCTCTCATAGCAGGTGACATTCATCCCAACCCTGGCCCAAACAACACTCCTACTATTAATCCCCTACTCTCTCCACCCTCCTGCTCTACCTTTCCATCCAAACCCCTAAACTCTCTCTCTATAGCTCACCTAAACATCTGCAGTATTAATAATTAAGTTGCCCAGCTCCATGCTCTGCTTTATATCCACTCATTTGACATATTTTGCTTAACTGAAACTTGGCTAAAACCAACAATCCAAGACAGTGAAGTTACTCCCCCAGGTTACAACATTTTAAGACTAGACCGTAAATCCAAAAGAGGCGGTGGTATAGCAATTCTGTATAAAATGGGCATGCAAATTACTGTTATCCATGAAAAACCTCCCTCTGTTAGCATTGCTGAAATCCTTATCACTAAACTACACCTTAATACCCACAAATCCATTAATATTATTTCCACCTACCTTCCTCCTGGAACTAATATTAACACACTAGAAGAAATTCTTAATTGGCTCTCTATTACATACCCACAAGAAACCATACTACTTGGTGATGTCAATATAGACTGGAAAACCTGCTCCTCAGGAGTCTCACCCTCCCTCCTAAATCTCAATGGCTTCTCACAAACCATTAACACCCCAACCCGAACAAACAAATCTAACAATAAAGAAAGCATATTGGATTGGATTCTAATTAACAGTCACGACCAAAATTACATAGTAGGAACTCTACCTGATGACATAAGTGACCATGCCCTCACCTATTTAATAAGACGTAAAAGCCCTACTCCTCACCTTACTAAATTTAAACAAATCAGAACAAATAGAAACTTCAACCCTGAATCCTTCCTTGCTGAATTACAAACTACAAATTGGTCTCCTCTTAAACTTCTGCCACTAGATGACGCTGTTGCATACCTCAACTCAAAATTCCTATCTATACTAGACTCTCATGCCCCTCTAAGATCTGTCAGAATTCACTCAAAACAAGCCCCTTGGCTTTCAAAAGACACACGGCATAAAATAATTATGAAAAATAAACTTTGGACCAAATACCATAGCACCAAAGATCCCAGCGACCATCTTAAATTTAGACAAATAAGAAACACTACAAAAAAGCCGTACTTCTAGACAAAATAAATTACTACTGCCACCTACAACAAACTAACCAGCTAAACCCACAAAAGTTTTGGGCAGGGATTAATAGACTCTTAAAACCTGGCCACTCCGACACCCCACACCCCTTAAACTCTTCCCATAACAACACAAAACAAACAGTTGATGCCTTTAATACATTCTTCACTGAAACTGTCCAGTCACTATCTAAACAACTATCCCCTGATATAGCTTCTCATCCCACCTCCCCTCCCACTTCTATTCCCCAATTACAACTTCAACCTGTACCCACATCCCTCATCTGCTCTCTTCTCCACAAACTTAAACCCTCCTCCCCATCTGCTGACCTTCTACCCCCCCAATATCTACAAATTGCTGTCAAACCACTGACCTATCCTATTTCCATTCTAATTAACAGAACCATTACCGAAGGCTACATTCCCTCAATCTGGAAAAAACTCACATATCGTTCCCCTACATAAAGGTGGTGACTCAACAGAGCTTTCTAACTACCGACCCATAGCCCTTCTCTACCCGCTTGCTAAAATAATAGAAAAATGTATCCAAAAGCAACTTCTTAAACACCTGTTAAATAATAACCTCCTATCCGACTGTCAGCATGGTTTCAGACCCTTCCATAGCACCACTTCTGCCCTCCTTTCCTTCACTGACTGCATCACCAAAAATCGGAACAATAATATCCTTACCTCTGCTCTCATCATTGACCTATCCAAAGCCTTCGATATGGTCAATCACCAGATCCTATTAAATTTATTGAAAACATTAGCCTTAGACTCTAGTGCCATAAACTGGTTCCACTCCTACCTTCAAAATAGACAACAGGCAGTACTCTGGCATAATATCTTATCCAACCACCTCTCCATTTCCCTAGGAGTTCCCCAAGGCTCTATTCTTGGCCCCCTTCTGTTTTCTATTTTTACTAATGATCTGCAAACTAGTATTCCTTTAGCTACCTGTATACAATATGCTGATGATTCTACTCTGATCTGTCCTGCCTCATCAGCCTCTGAACTACACTCTATCACCCAGCAGACATTTCTAATCGCAGAAACTTGGTTCCTTAAATGATGTCTAATCTTAAACCCTAAAAAAAACAAATTGTTACTCTTCTCCCCCACCTGCAAGTCCCCTCCTCTCAACTTCTCGGTCCTCTCTAATAATGGCACCAGTATATCTCCAGTCCCCTCCACTCGGCTCCTTGGAGTTGAAATAGATAACAACCTATCCTTTGATTCTCACATAAATAACACTATTAAAGAAGTCAACAGAAGACTAGGCTCACTTTACAGAATCAAACCATTCCTTACTCCACTGGCCAGAACCTCCATTGCCCCCTCCCATCTGGTTTCAACCCTCCTTTATGCCTCACCTATTTATACTAACCTCTCCAAATCTAACCTCAAGAAACTGTCTACTGCCTATAATAGTATTGCCAGATTTGCCTCTGGTTCTACTTACAGAACTCGCCATTGCAAAAACTTAAAGGAATTAGGATGGCTAGAATTTCAAAATCTGATCTTGTTCTATCAACTCTCCTTAGCCCAAATAATTCTGTACAAGCCCACTAATAACCCTATACTCACTCCCCTTATAACTCCATACTGCAACCTCAAAAGCCTACGTTCCTCTAACAAACACCTCATAGCAACTTGTAAAGCCAGCAACTTGGCAGGTAACTCCTTGTTCTGTAACACTATTGGAAAATCCTGGAACTCTCTTTCTGACACTCTCTCTTCCATCTCCTCTCCTCACTGCTTTAAAACCCAGCTCCAAACTTTCCATAGAACCCGCTGGCTCTGCCTCTGCATACACCCTGACTAACATTTCCATCTATTTCTACCACTTCCACCTTTTCTGCCTTCTAATTTTTTTTTTTTTTTAGTCCACAAGTAAGTAGTATGTTAATGTCCTAACTTTTGCTCCTGACAGAATTTGACACTTTAAATGCTCATTAACTAAAATGTTACTCCCTGTAATTCTGTTTATAAATGAAAGTATTTTTGGAGCTTTTGAAAAAAACGCTACAGCGACTAAAGCGGAATACCACAGGAATCAGCCACACAGACAAAATAAACTTTTTTAGCACTTTCTTCCACTTTAATTTTACTTGGACTTCTTCAGAAAAACCAGGATGCCTCCCTACATCCTGGTTTTATACTGTGAAACAGGAAATGATGTTATATTGTATTACTTACTGTCGTATTAAATTTTACAATAAAAAATCATTTAAATACATTCACTCTTGAGTTGATAAAAAATATATATACACACACAAATATAAATATGCACATTTGGTGGTTATATTATAACCATTATCTCTAAAACAAGATTTTTTTAAAAATGTGTAAACCCTCTGTCAAACTGTGTAGTTTCACTTACAACATACTTTCTTTATATAAAGTGTA
>NC_056725.1:1027161288-1027256288 GCF_019279795.1 Protopterus annectens
CAGAGTAGTGTGGTTACTGCGGCTTTAATGGCAGTTGACTCTGGCCACAGCCAAAGTGTGTGCAAGGTGCCACACAGGAAGGTTGTTAGGGGTGTTCAGAGGAGGCCTGCTATCCACCCTCCACCTGATCCTGTTGTGTCTTTACATGTCACTTGACATATGTTTAGGGCCATCTTGGAGGCACAGGCATGTTCCACTAGGGCCTTTGAGGACATGCTTAGGGTTGTAGATGTGGCACAGGTTAGCATGTTTGACTGCCTCTGCTGTGTGGCCGATTCAATAGATTGGATGAATGACATGATGGAATGGGCAGTGTCCATCATGGAACATCTGCTGTTACGGGGGCAGCATCTACATGGATGTAGGTCAGGATCATTTTCTGATGTCAGCCAGTCAGTGGCTGTGCCCAATCACACTCTTGTAGTGGCACTACTTCCACTGCTCTATCAGTGATTAAGGTGTCCACATAAAGACATTGTAGGCAATGTGTTCATGGTCCTAGTTATACTCATGAGGAGAGCTCATTCAGCAGATGTCAGTCACATTCAGGTAGTAGCAGCACATCTGACTTTGAGCCTAGAAGTGCCAGTGCAACTCCTGACAGAACCAGTTCTCACTGTCAGGATGATGATGATGAACTGTTACCGCTACCATGCATGGCTCACATCTGTCTGACATACCACGACATAGAGCTAGCATAGAGCTTGGCTATGTTCTTGCAGACACACACGCATTTCAAATTGACTGCCCAGACAGAAACACATGCAGAACAGGTACATGGGTCATTCGTGAGACTTACAGCTCATTCTGTCTCAGTGGCCATTTGATACTTTATCCAGATTTCTGTCTGCCTGCCTGTCTGTCTTCCTCGTGCAGGCTCATTACCTTTTCTGTCAGCCTTGGCTTCCTGCCTTCCTCCAACACCCTCTGCAAATGATGATAACTGTGGCATATCCTTGAATTTATCTCTTTTGGATTCAGGGATACATAAGTCCCTTGTCTGATGCCAAGGGTGTATAGCTGATTGAGTGCTTATTATATATGAGGTAGTAGCAGTGGGCAGTGTGCAAAGGGCAGGAACTTAATCAATGTGAGCTCATGACCCGCACTTACTGGGAATTCCTTGTTCATGAGGAATAATTGCAATCACTGGTCCCTATCATGAATTGGGTTCAGCAGGTTACTCGGATCTGTTGGCCAAGGGTAGACACACGCTGATCCATTCAGTGTAGCATGCATGCAGCCCAGGCATCTAAGGGCATCACAGACCTTTTATTGCTTAATCTCATGTGGCTGAAAACCACTTGTCCCTCTAAGAAATTGGAGATGACTGCACAGGGCTGCATAACTGGTTAGTGTGATGGAATCTCATTTGTTATTGGAATTAACCAGAAAAAAAATCACTCCACCAGCTAAAAATGGCCATGCACCACCTTCCACAGAATCAAGAAAGAGCTAGCAGTCTGTTAATCCTTTCTGTGTCTGGGCCAGGTGAGGTTTCCCTCATTGCAATGCTTTTTTACATGTTTTTGTAATGTGTGCATCTTTGATGCATGAGGCCTATTAGCTGATAGTGAATACATCTATTGACGTAAGTTAGTACTGTCACATACTGATGTCATTGTTGAAAAATCACTCACCTTCTAGTAAGTTACATTAGCAAGTAACATTATGTAAGGATCTTCCATTCATTTGTACTATAAGCGATTTATTTCCTATTCCAGGTTTAACCTTACCTTGATAATCTGACAGTTGAAAATGTTTTAAATCGGGGCTGACCCTGTGTGATGCTAGCAGTACACAACCATTACACGGGTAAGTAAAGGTAGTGAGCATTGCCTAGCATCCATTTTACAGCATGTATGTGCATATGATGTCAGTTTTAGCTCCTTAGGCGGTGAGCACGTGTGCTATTCATTGCATCTTGGTCAGGGCCAGGGCATATTGTGCATGCCTATATTTACCTAGAACCACAGTGACTGGTGGTTTACTCTCTGACTCCTCAACTGCATATGGCTGTGGTGGCCTTGTCGGTGGTGGTGGCAAGTGTGCCTCTCTCCCTTGGTGATCCTGCTGAAGCTGTTTTTTTAGCATAATACTCTGAAGTATGGCACAGACAGTGAAAATTTCAGCACAAGTACAGGGATTGTATTGCAGGTTTCCCCTGATGTAGCTAGGCAGTAGAATGGTGCTTTCAGAAGCCCAAATACATGATCTATGATATTTCTTTTTTGAGTGTGTGCCTCATTGTAGCATTCTTTGGTAGGTGTGTTTACATTTTTGTTGGGCAACATCAGTCATGGCTTGAGTGCATACCCTGCATCCCCCAGTAAATGACCTTGTGGGATATCCCCTCTAGAAAACCTCTGATATAGTTGAGAGTTGTGCCAGATATGGGAGTTGTGGTAACTGCCTGGGTTACCAGTACACACAATCAGGATAATTTCCTTAGCATTACAAATGGCCTGTCACATAATGGCGTGGAAGCCCTTTCTGTTTATGTACATCCTTCCATGTACCATGGGTGGTGCTTTGATTTCAATGTGCATGCAGACTATGGCACCCAGCACTTCAGGGAAGTGTGCTATGGGGTAGAAATCCTACATAGTTGTAGCTCTGTCCTCAGGTGTAGAGGGAAAATGTATGTAGTCACTGGTGTATTGTAGCATAGCATTCAGGAATTGATGTAGGATCCTGGATTTTAATGGCTTTGACACCCATAGCATATCCCTTGTTGGTCTCTGGAAGGTTTCTGTAGTTAATATTTTAAGTGCTACACATACTTTAGTCTCTACAGGTATTGGTTCTCCTTGGTTTGCCCTTCCTCTCAGCTTAGGATGACATAGGTTGCAGATTTCCTGTAGTATGTCTCTATCCGGCATGAAGCATGCTGCAATTTCCACCTCATGCAGAGCATGAAAAGTTAAACAGGGTCTAAACAACCTTCTCCTTCTTGGCTGAGGTCTACCAGTAGCAGTAGCAGCAGCATACACTTGGGCCTGTTGCACATACACATGAAAAAGAACAGCAGCCCCTAACATTCTTTCTGTGTAGAGTAGTTTCAGCAGCTGTATTCCAATAGGTTTTAGAATTTGCAGGTAAAACCAACACTGAGTGTGCATAATTGCTTTATAGCTTGTGGAATAGCTCCTCCATCTTGGATTAGCTGATTAGCATGCAGTTCAGCTCCTTTTGCAGTAATCAGCATGCCATGATGTTTACCGAGTTTGTGCGGCTCTACAGGGCTGCTTACTGAATAAAAAACAGTGAGCTACTGTGTACACATCATGCCACAACATTCACATGGTTTTAGAGCACCCTGTAGGCTTTGTTGAATCCAGCCCAATGGTTTGTCAAAGTTTTCACACTGGGCTATAGTTCAATGTGAAGTCATTATATAATTGTAGTTCACATTTTTTGGGCATAACGGTGATGGCACATGTTTTGGGAACAGATTCCATAGACTAGTTTTGTTTGCTACATTTTTGGTTAACTTATAATTATTTTACATTTAATTATGAGTTTTTGGCAGCAGTTGAAATGGCTATGGAAGCTTCTTTTGGCCACTGTTATTCTAACTTGTTTCTAGCTTATTTTGAAATGGTTTATATTTATTTTTCATGTTTTTCCATTAGTTATTTAATTTATTACAGCTGATATATTGTTTTTTTTTGTTTTCTATTTGTAGGGGTAGTCCAAGGAAGTTCCATTCTATTGTGGATCTTCTACAGCATGCTGATCTTTCATTCATCTCTGTGGTACATGTACAAATATTGGTATTTCTGTATGCCCATCTAAAAGCTGTAGTTCAGTAATATTTTATTAGGTTTATACTTAAGTACTGGTCAATCAATTTGCAGATCATTACAAGCCTAGCCAAAACCCCCTGTTCAAATTTCCTTCCACTCTCAAGGAGGGCAAGACAAAAAAGACCAGGGCAGAATTTGTGGCTGCCCATTCAATTATCTAGGTTTTCCTTAAAATTGACAAGGACGCTACTTTGCTTAATATGTGTTGGACGTTTGTTCCAGAGAAGAGTGCTACTTTGGGAGATGAATCAGTCATGCCACTGTGCTTCATTTATCTGTTGATGAATGGTTAACTCCTTTAACCAGGTATTTAAGGTACCATTTGTTCTGTGAATGAATAGGAAGTTAAAGTGGGTTGGATCATTCATGGTTCAAAAGGCTGGGCAAAGATCTCCTTGGAAGAGTCCATAAGAGACTGAGTACAGAAAGGGGGTTGACAGTCTGTCCTGATAACTAAGGTTTTTGAATCCATTGATCTTTTTAGTTATGAATCTCTGTGGTCTCTCAAGGTGAGTGATACAGTTAGACAAACAGACGTTAAAAGTTGCATTATATTCAATAATGGGTCTGATGAAATGCAAGTAAGAGAGATTAAGATTCCTTTAGTTATAATGGAGATGTCCTCGGAAATTAGATGAGCCAGATAAAATGCTTTCCGAACTACTGCAGAAACACGATGATCAAACGATTGCTAATTATCAACTACAGTACCAATATCCCTTACGACAGTGTCTGTTTGGAAGGGTGTGTCACTGGGTTTATATCATAAGCTTGAAAGCTGATAACTTTGAACTTTAAACCTTGAAGTTCAAAAACATCAAACCGTAGAACAGAGATTACCATTGAGTGCGGGAAGGGAAGATTTCACTTTACTGCACTGTAGTGCGATCTCGAAGTTGGTATATTTAAGTAACAGGGGGTGTGGGCGGGTGCAGGGGGGCTTTTTTTGTTTTGGGTAATTAGGGTTTTTTTTGCGGATTCGATGTTGTTAGCTTTCGAGGTTTGAAGTTTGCGGTTTTGCGCTTCAGAGTTATCAGCTTTCGATCATCTGATATAGACCCATGTCACCTATATGGTATTTGAAATGTTTTGTTTACCAAAATGTACTATGCTACATTTTTTCACATTTTTATTTGAGACCATTGTCCATGCACCAGTTGTTAACATGGTCTAATCTATTTTGGAACAATTGTGAACCAGGGAAAATTGAGTAATACTACCCTATTTACAGTTATCTGCAAACTTAGATAACCATTGGTCAGGAGCATTGGCCTGAAGATCTGAGAAATAGATACCATATAGGAGAATATCAAATATGGTTCATTACTGACAGTTTATTGCTTTCTGATGTGGCACTCACATCTTTAAACACATGGATTCCGCCAGATAACTAGTTAGCTATCCACTGCACCACATAGAGACTTATATTCAGATTTACAAGTCTGTCAATTATGCCTACATGGATAATGGTGTCAAAGGCTTTGGTCAATTCTATATATGGTGTTTGCCCACCTCTTTGGTTACATTTTCAAGGAAATTAATGAGATTAAGGAGGCAGGACCTTCCTTTGACAAATCCAAATTGATGAGGGTCCAAGGCTAAGAGATTTTCAATGTCCACATTAATGAAGTCTTAGATAATTTAATCCACAGCTTTGCATATGGGACTAGTGTGACTAACAGGTCTGTAGTTGCCAGAGTTCCTGTTTGGGCTACACTTGTGTAACAGCCTCACAACAGCTGTTTTCTAGGCTTTAGGAATGTAACCTTTGGTGAGGCTTAGATTAAAGAGTTTAACTAGGGATGCAGGTAGTCCATATTTCTCACTGATAATTATGCAACCCCCGTATGTTATCAGGGCCCATGGATGAGGTATTCACAACTTTTGAGAAGGCTGAGAGAATTTGTTCCATAGTAATTAAAGAGATGGCTGGGATAGTGGAATCTATGACTGAGGGTGAAGTAAAATTTACAATAAATTTGTCAGCAAGAATGTTACCTATTTCCTTGGGATCAGTGTATGCAGTATTGTAGACTAGCTGCAAACACTGTTAGGCATTAGGTCTTAATTTCCTGATATAGTTAAAGATTTGTAGTTTGTTTTGGTTTTAATGGCTATTTTAAGTTTATACTCAGCTTTAAGCTTCCTAATGGTTCCCCTTTGATGTTAAGAGAGGTAGAATAAGACATCTTACAAGCATTAAGAAATGTCTTTCTCTTGTTATGTTAAGACAACCCCCTACACATACATATATTTTTTTCAATTTCTAATAGCCAAAATCCCTTCCACCCTTTAAGAAAAGCCCTGCTATATAACAAAGGGTGAGTGTAAACTGTGTGACAACATTGGTATAAGATTTTGGGAGGTTTACTGACTCCTCTTTCTCTATATTTTTACACAGGGGTTAGAATGAGCAGGTGCTCTTGAGCTAAAGACATTGTTGATACAATTAAGTGTCTAGTGCAATGTATTTTTTTTTTTCTGAGTGTTAATAACAAATAATAAAAATAGATGACCATTAATTTTACCTCGCTGTAAAGCAAATTTTCTCCTGTTTTGATCAATATTAAATTGAAAATTTGGAAGATGTTTTGAGAGAGTCTTATATTCAGTCAATTTTACCAAAACAGGTGACGTTTTTACAAGAGCTCTACAAATTCGCAATGTATGGCTGTTTCTAATAAGTTTTGGTCAGTAAAGGTGAAACCGATATAGACATATTTAATACTTATATCGATCATTTGAGTTTCTACCAGAGAAATGACTTGTAATATTATTTTCAAACACTATTTGGAAAGTATGATTGTCTTACCAAGTTGACAGTGTATGGGATCTCTTGCTCTTGTATACTAAGCAAATGTTACATTGATAAGAGCATTCAAGAGTTTTTAAACAGAATGTTGAAACATCTTTGTGATATTTAAAATAATTCTCTGGTTATCCTGATTGGTTGTCACATTTAGGGAAAAGTCATAATTACGATAGTTATCAAAATAAATGTTGTTGTTGTCACTTTCGGCTTTTCCCGGTTAGGGGTCGCCACAGCGGAACTCCGGTCCGCTAATGATTGGCAGTTGATTTTTACGTACCGAGTTGTCAGTTGCCAGCCCTGACGCACAACCTTCAATGAAGGCACGCCCATTCACGCATGTCTCCATGCAGAAGACGCTCTAACTGAGAGTCGAACCATACAGCATCTTACTGTGAGGTGACAACGCTACCACAGCACCACCACCGTGGAAATATAGTGATCAAAATAAATGTATTGTTCAATATTCAGTCCCTTTAAAAAGTCAAAGCTGTTTTGACTTGTAATTGTAAAAAAAGACAAGTTGTAGATTAAAAAAATACTGTGTCTCCTTCAGGCTTGTCTTGAGATAATTTAAACTGTGTTTCATATCCACACCTCCAGTATTTGTGTTTTTTTTTCAATGTGTTTTTAACTAATTCTTCCCTGGTATGTGTTTATGACCTTTTTAAATTGACCTTATATATGCTTGTGTGATTTGTTGTGTAACTCTTTGAAGGCAATTCCTTGAGACGTCAGAGATAATACTTTAATTCAGCCACTTCTATGGACATTAAGAATTAAATATGTGATTAATTTTTGATTTATTATAACAATGCAATAAAATGTGAATGTTGTAACTTTATTTTTTGGCAATATTTATAAGGATACAGCAATTGTTATTTAAGGAACAATCCTAGGCTGAAATGTGGATTATTGTAGAATTACAACTGACTGGCCTGATTTTGTCACAGAGTTAAAGTTGTCACCACCATTTTGGTCGGGAGAGAGGTATAGGTGATGTAGACTTTTGTTTTCCTTTAAGGAATGAAAAATTCCAGTCACTCAGAGCAGGTAACATGTGGGATTTTTTTGTGCCATTACGTGAAAACTTATTTTGGTGACTGCTGACAATAGTGACAGAAAACCAGATTTCTGATTTAGTATTTCCTGTTATTCCGCAACATTTCCATTTTTGTTACTTTAGAGAAGGTGGTAGAAAGGTATGGTCATGTTTGTCTTATGAAAACTGGATACATTTACCATGTACAGTCAGTGCTTCATTAGCTCATTAATGTAACTTTATTTTCACAGTCTGATAGTCACAGTCTGATATGCAGTGTAGAAGTACACCAATGTCTCCTTTGTGAATTGTTTGTGTTGACTTTTTGATATGGGCTTATTTAAGTGAACATTCCAATAGCAGCATTTACAGAACACAATCCCACTACTATGTTTTCTCAGCCAGTTAAAACTTGTGACTTGACTTATTTAGCCAAAGCCATAGTATAATACATGATAACTCTCAGATGGGTTGTGCTAGGACAGAATCAAAAGACTGTATTATGCCATTTTGCTTAATTGAAATAAGCCATGAGTAATGCAGAGCTTACTCATAGCTGGTGTGGTTTGATCATTGTAATGACTGCAGAAAAGTAACAAAGTGTCACACCACAATATATTGCTGAATGTTTCTGTCTTTGACACTGTACTGTTCGTAGAAACTGTGAATGCGATACAGCAGCTGAGATTTTTTAGACAAAACTCTCTCTGGGATTCCAAAAAACATAACACAATGTGGAAGCCTTATTTCAGAAGCTTTATTCACCACACTAAGGCCTTCTGATGTATAGACTGCTATATTGCTGAGGTTTTCTCCACGTGGGAGTCTAAGTGCAGCGAGATGTCTTGTGCTTGAAGCCACATGCTAATTCAACAGTCCAGGGAAGTATTTTATGCTTATTAGCCATGTGGTTTCCCCTGGAAAAATCTGTGGCTCCCAATTTCATCACTTGGCCAAGTGAAATTTAACTGTTGGAAGAAAAAGTGAATACTATCAAAATATGGCAGACGTATATTCACTTCTATGGGAGTACTTGCAATGCAGTTAAGTGCAGCAAAGCCATGTGAATCTCTATGACTGTGTGTGTGTGTGTGTGTGTGTGTGTGTGTGTGTGTGTGTGTGTGTGTGTGTGTGTGTGTGTGTGGTGTGTCTGGGGGGTGCAAAATGGTATGTAGACAAGGAATGGCATGACTGGATGTGTGTGTGTGCTCATGTTTGATTCAGAGAAGTGGCAATGAGTCGATAATAAGGTCTTTCTTATTTTAGCTATACTATGTCTCTGAATCGGAATCTTTCTCTGTTGCACTGATTGACCGACCTGCATTGAGCAATTCGAGTGAACAGGCTGCAACCTTATAAAGTACAGTCAGAGGCTTGAAGAAAAACATATACAAACACTTGCTTTAGACATATAGCATACAGGAGTGGCAGTTTTGAGGCATCAACAAAGAGCAGCTGCATGCATGACCATTACAATTACTTCTAGATGGAAGCAGTGAATGCATTATGCTGATATAGTGCATGGAGTCAAAAACATTTTGAGAGTTCTGAAAAATCATTATTTAGAAAAAAAATATAGCTCTTGCACTCCATTCAAAATGCACACCTTTTAACTCTTTCATCTGTTGCTAAATGTTTGGGGGAGGCTATCTTACTGGCAGTACGTGCAATGGGGGAGTCAAAGGAAAAGGAGGATGAAGTACATTTAAGTTGTCTGCTTTCTTCTAATGGTATAACTACTGACAGCACAAGTTCAACAATTGCAATTCATTATGGTGGCTTAATTAAAATGTTGCTAAGAAAAATGCCAGCATGTCTGTTGATATTATCTCTTTTAGAACACTAAGGAGATGTTATTCTACTTCAAGTGACATCTGTAGAACGATACTCAGAAACGATGACGCAACAGACTGAAATTCAAACTGTTGTCACTCAATTTCAGTGCTGTCATGTGTCTTTTGCTGCACTGCATTGCACAACAGACTATTAATCAGGTGGGAGAGCAGGAAACAGGCTTTATTGAGTACATCTATAACATTTTCTTTAGCCCATTATGACTATTATTAAAGGCATTGATTACATGAAAAGGCTATTCTGTCTGTGCTGTCCACCACTCAAGTAATACAGTGACAGATAGTATCATGTGCCAATATAGTTATTGCACGTGGACAAGATGACAGGGGAGTAAGAGAGAACATTTTAACACGATTGTGGGGAAGCAGCATAGTATACAGTGTGACCCAAGTGACTGGGCAGGGAGGAAAGGATTGAAGGGGCCTGGCCTGCTTATCTCTTCTAGGGGGTTAGCACACACTTGGAAGTATAGAAGGCAGCGAGACTGGAGAAAACAATGTTAAGTGCTTCAGCGGAAGGGCAGGGCTGCTTGTAAGGGTCATCTTTTGCAAAAATGAGGGTGCATCTTCTGTCATGAGCCTATTGAAAATCACATCCCTAGCACTTTTCCAGGTGTGGTGCAAGGAAATAGGGATAAAAAACCAGAAAATTCTCAGACCTTTCCTGATGGCACTCTTACTGATAATCCTTTCTATCTGACCTTTACCCCACTGATGCAGAATGAATGTGCTGACTGGTCGGGAGTGGGACGGTTGACAGACAGGGGGCAAAATCAGAAAAAGTGGCAACCCCCCCCCCACAGAGATCCTAGGTACTGTACTAGTTTTCCCATGCTAACATGCAGCAGTGTGGTGCTACTGTTATAATCAAGTGTATGAAATGTTGATTTCTAGCATTTAGCTAACAGACAATAGTGGTGAAAGCAATGCTGCTGTGTGTGTCATATATATTAATGCTTACCTCTCAAAGTCTTTGCATGAGAATTTTGGGCAAAGCCAAAGATAATGTGGCCTCAGACCCAAAATCATGGACAATTTCCAATTATTACTCTATTTAATTTAAAAAAGTTAGTAGAACAACAGGCTTTGCATCAACATGTAATGTTTGAAGAGTGAGAAGTAAGAATTTCTAATGCTTAGCACAGATGACTGAGTGTTTTCATCAGTAATCTACCAGAAAATCAAATTAAAAAATTACTTGGGATGGGTTAAAATGTGAGGAAAAATCAGAGGCATGCAACAAAACCAGGGACATGGAGCACAATCAGGACAGTTGCAAGGAATGGGAGGAGAAACATATTTCACCAAGAGGAGCTGCAACATTTTACTTTGCTAGCAGCTTATATAGATGGGGAAGCAAGGTAGAGCATTTTAAAATGATTGGAGAAAAGCAACACACAGCAAAGTACTGTTGAAATATAAAAAAGACAGGACAGAGATTGTTAGTGAGGAAGAGAATGATGATGACGTTGCTATCACACTTCAAGACATGACCTCATTTTCATATTAATGGTAAATGCAAACCAGTTGTATCTCACCACTCTTAAATAGCTCCTGCATGTACACAGGCCACCATTTAAGCAAATACAAAATCAGGTTAGGTGGTGTAAAGCCTTAGGCAATGGCAAGCTGGCAAAATATCTAAATTCTGCCACAGGAAGCTAAGTAACGTACTCTTACAAGTCTACAGGTGTAAGTCATTGTTCCTGCTTGTTTGGCCTTATCATAAAACCACTGCTAATGTTCACAAAGACCAACGTCAAAAATGTTTTTGTAATTACTGCTTTAGATTCATAGATTTGGTGAACAAGTTGAAGACAGGGTGGCCACGGTGGTGCAGTGATTAGCGTTGCCACTTCACAGCAAGAGGTTCTCCGGTTTGATCCTTGGCTGGGGTGCCTTCTGTACGGAGTCTGCATGTCCTCCCTGTGGTTGCAAGGGTTTCCTCCGGGTGCTCTCGTTTCCTCCCACATCCCAAAGACATGCTGTAGGTTGATTGGACACTCTAAATTGGCCCTAGGTGTGAGTGTGTGCATGTGTGTGCCTTATGTGGAAGGTTGGGTGCCGGGCTGGCAACTCGACACAATAAAAACTCCACTGCCAATCATGAGCAGACAAGGTGATCTGCTGTGGCAACTCCTAACCAGGAAAAGCCAAAAGAAGAAGAAGAAAAGAAGGTGAACAAGTTGAAGACTGAAGGACTAAATGCCCTGGATCCAATGGTGTAACTTGAGAGCGTCCACGTAGTCATCTAATTTCTTTCAGAAGTCACAACCCGATGGTTAATTGAGAGTTTTATTCCACAATCATAGAAGTGTTTGAGATATGAAGCAGTCATATTTCACTGCATGGCCAAGATTAATTTTTATTTATGCTGTGTTATCTTCATGTGCTCAAGTCAGTGGGAATGTGTTCAGTACAGGCATGAAGGTACAATGTTCTATAGTTAGAATGTACTCTATTCTTTATTATAAATAAATGACTCTAAAATTTTATGTCACAGACAGTTCTGTATAAAAAATAAATAAATTTACTCTATGCTCTAGTTTCCATCCAGGTTTTACATTTCCCCTGATTATCCCATTCCTGTGAATAATCCCAGATGTGTTCAGGCAAGCTATCTGACGGCCAAGATATTTTCAACATTATTCTTTTAATAGACGTGAAAAGAATTTTAGTGCTATCCATTTGTGTAACCATTGTGGACATTAACAATATTATGGAATTCTGTTACATCTGTAATGCATGTAACCACTGTGGACCTTAGTGGTATTATGGAATGCAAATGCATGCATAATGCCTTCCTTTGATCAGTACTGTGAGAAGCAGGTAAGAAAGAAAGAAGTGCATTTTAAATAGGTAAAATATGGCAAATGCAGCATGGGAGTAGGTTTCTGAGGGTTTAAATGCATACTATCATTTACAAAAATATATAAAAAAATATTAACTGCAAAGAACATGGTTATATGAACCATTAGTGATCTATGAGGATATAATGCCATCTTATTTTTCACAGGTAGGTGGATGAAATGCTTTAAGCTGTATAGCTTCTTTCTGCTTATAAACATTCCACAGGTGACTGGTGAGGGTGAAAAAGCTTCACAACACATTTTTTAGGCCTCAGTCTCCTTTTTTATACTTGATCATGATGCCTTTTGCACACGTTCTCTTTGTTGACTGGATCCTTTTGCGCCGTTCTGATAAAGCATGTCAGAAAGTCTTTGGATTACTGGTTGTACACACACAGTGGGTGGGATTCGCAGTAGTGCAGAGTACACCTGCACATCATTAAATCTGATGGGGCTCACTATGTGAAACAGCCAAAAACTAGCTATTAATGTAGCAGGCAAGGGACTTCCACCAGCATACAATGCATAAAGCCACATATCAAAGTGGATGGGCACCACTAACAGGTATTATAACAGACATATGTAAGTAATCAGTCTTAGATATTAATAAAAAAATACGTCAAAGTCACATTTATGCTGGAAGATCTGTTAGAAGTTTTACCAGTTTGTATATTGCTCACTAGAGCAGCAGCAGGAGAAACAGTGTATGAAGAGATGCAGTGGTGCCATAGCACACATGAGCGATGTACATGACATCATAAATAAGTTATTCCACAGACGCAGTGGTGCCATAGCACACATAGATGATGTACATGACATCATAAATAAGCTATCCCACATATGTAGTGGTGTCATAGCACCCTTGGGTGATGTACATGACATAATAAATAAGCTTTTCTACTGATGTAATGGTACCATAGCACACATGGGTGATGTGCATCCATCCACAACCACTTTTTCTCATTTTTGTACATGGGGTTGGGGTGTCACTTCAACAGTGACAATCTTCTAGAGCCAAGGTTTACACCACCAGGTGGCTAGGCCTGCCATAGTATTACTTCCACACCACACACTTATGGTCAGTTTAGAGTGCCCAGTCTACCTACTGCATGCTGTTAGAATGTGAGAGGAAACCAGAGCACCCTGAAGAAACCCATGCAAACACAGGAAGACCATGCAGACTCCACATAGAAGGCACTCCAGCCAAGAATTGAACCAAGGAACGTCTTGCTGTGAGGCACAACACTTTCTGCTGTGCTACTGTGCCAACATGAACATGACATCATAAATAAGCTATCCCACAGATGTAGTGGTACCATAGCACATATGGGCAATTTACATAACATCATAAATAAGCTATCCCACAGATGCAGTGGTGCCATAGCACACTTGAGCGATGTACATGACATAATAAATAAGCTATCCCACAGATGCAGTGGCACCAGAGCACACAAGGACAGTGTACATGACATCATAAATAAGCTATCCCATGGATGAAGTGGTAATATAGCACACATAGGAGATACACATGACATCATAAATAAGCTGGGAGATATACATGGCATCATAAGCTATCCCACAGAACCCAAGACAGTACACATGGCACTGCATAATGTCATGGTCACTAACACTAGACTGTGGCATGTACATCCCAACCTATTAGCTCAAGAAATCTGGACAAAGTCTAAAATTATGGGAAGACAAAGGCCCAAAAATAGGGACAGATTTTAAATATTGCTATTATAAAGCTTAGAAAGTTGCTAACACCACATAATTAGTGTTAGTGTGCATTTTCTGAAGGATATGAAGTTTGAAACTCAAATCTGTTTAGTAACTTCCTTCCTCAGTGATTTTCCAAAAAATTACAAATTTTACAAAGAACCAAAAATATGAGGCAAAGATTTGGACATTCTGCAAAATCTGGACAGATGATTGGTACACTGTGGCACAATGTTGTATATAGGTAACACATCACAGTTTATGGCATCAGACAACATCTACCAAGTCCAAGGAAGTATCAGCTTTTTTAAAGGGATCATCATTCCAGCAGACACTCACTACAGTCTTTGTGTAGAAATCCAGACAAATCCTGTTTTCACTCCCTCTCTGTCTTTGTCTAATGTGATCCAAGAGCCTTACTGCTTAAACAAACTGCAATGTCTACTGATTTGGTCTACTTAAAGACTAACATGGTAGACCTGAGCATATGGCTGCACATTACTAAATTATATGCTGTGCAACATAGCACTGCACTAGGGAATAATTCTATGCACACTTACTACACTGGCAGATGGGCACACGCATCACGTCTGCTAAACGGTATGTGTATGGCTCATACTTCTAGGTATGGACATTGTTTTGTGCAGAGAAAGTGATTCACAGTGGCACTATTTGACCTCATTTGTTTTTTGCCATTCTAAGTGGTGCATTTTAGTGTTAAAGTATCAGCTCCAACACCCACAAGTCAACTCTAAAACATAGACATGGAATTTATTGTAATAACTGTGAAAGTGCTATGGACATGGAGCATTACAGAGATAAGGAAGGAAACCTCGGCTAGTAATGGGCCTGTTGCAGTCCTGGAAAGTTTATGTTGCTGCTTAGAGTAGAGACAGCCAGTTTGTAGATTGTGTAACTGTCACATATGCAAGGGTTGGTTGCATAATGCACTCTAGATATTGCTCACGCAGAGGTAGTATCACAACATGCAGTCATGAAAAAGCATGTAGGCAATAAGGCATCCAGATGTTCCTCATGATGTTGCATGCAAGGCTAACAGACATGTCACAGCTGTATATGTCTGTACAGATGAAGTGGCCATAGCAGATTGCATGAGATACCATTGCTTATACAGAACAGAGGTCTGACTTGACCTGGCAGTCCTGGTTATGCTGAAAGACATTTGTCAGCCTCTATCCATGAGATGCCTACTATGGGTAGGTCTGTAAGGTCCTGTATTTCAGCTCTATCCCTTTTATGAGATGGATTATTCTAGGTAGCACAGTGCATGCTGCCAGTGGTTAGATGACAGCATCATTGAAGGCTGAGATCCCTGACACCCCATCATCTTTAGAGTATGTGCTTACCATATTTATCTCTCATGACCTGTTGCAGACAGCTGTCACTGTGCTCCTCTCACCAATGGAAGTATTCATGATTGTTCCCTGGCAACATATATTTAATGTAGGTTTGTTGATGTCTGATGCACAATGTGGCCAGATCATGCACTGATCTGCACTTCACACACTACTGTATAGCCTGAGTGTTACAATACTCATCAAAGTAGTTTGTTTTCTCTAAATCATGGTCTATAGTTGTAGGCCAAGCCCCACCTTTGTGTCAGTACTATGATGTCTTGTGCCCAATGTTGCCTTGACTGCAGCTCTGGTCCTCCCTTGCATGTCTTCCCTGTACTAATGTTTCTGCATCAGTTGTAAACCATCCTGTTATGGCATGGTTGCCTACTCCAATTGTTTTCATAGGACCATGTTGTGTAGCATGGCATGCACAAGTTTTTTTTTTTTTTGCTGTGTATGCTTGCGCTATACTGCAGTGCCCCACCAGATGGGTCTAGATAATGGGATCTACCCTTTAGGAGTACAAAAGCTCTTTCAAGGATGTTTATTGTTTGACATCTTTAATATCGTGTGACATTTCTGTAATTGTCTGTGGGTTGGTAATGCATGCTATCATGCATAGCTTAATGGCATATCCAGCACTGTTTGGAACACACACAACAAATCATTATAAGTGGCCTACCCAAATTCCATACTAATGATATGCATAGATCAGCCAGTTTACTATGTGTATGCAGCTACCAAAAGGGTGACACTGTAAGAAGTCTCTTAACAGGACCTTTGTTGTAGGCCATATGTGTACAATATGTGTGAATCCTGTGATCTGCCTATGCGGCATATGGATTTATTTTAGTTAATACCCTGGCCTTTCAGAAAACCTGGTGGTTTAAGGAGTTGTAGCACCACAGCTCTTTCAGTTTTGAATGCTTTAATTGCAACATGGATGCAATCTGTGGTGGCCAGGGCCTCCGGGAAGATTGCAATGCCATAATATGTCTACAAGGTATTGGGTATATCCTCTTATATCCTTGGGAACAGGATGTGCTCCTCCACATGTTTAGCATATTGTTGAGGAACAGGTTAAGTATTCAGAAGAAAGAGGCCTGCAACATATCTAGTGTAGCCTACCCCCAAAAGACTTTGTTGCTAGGATGCTGAACACTGTACATTCCTTAGTGTCCACTGGAATGGGCATACCATATTTGCCCCTCAGTTCTGTTCACTTAGGTCGTGTAGTGCGTCCCTGATGATTGGAAGTCATCAATTTGTGATTACTCTCTAAGGTGCTGGTGTAAGAGCTGCTCCCTTTAATGTCTCTGTTAGCACATGTGGCCACAATGTTCAATATTTACAGTACTAGCTTTGACGGAAACGAACAGCACATCCCACCAAGAAACTAATGCTGCTATGCCTAAAATGGCTCCTGTCCTGCACTCTGTAAATCATGGAATTCACTCCAGGTAAGTGCTGTTGCACAGCATTGCTGTTTAATACATCTCTGAATCCCTCTGCCACATTAGCCTCCTGCATTTGCATATTACGTGTTTCTCTTTTGCACAGAGCTGCACATTTATAAGTCATTGTGTGCTCATTTGCAAACACTGCAAGTCATACAGTTTCAAGTACCATGTTTTCATGCAAACTATGTCTTTGGATCACCGATGCACTGCATATGGCTCTGTGCCACACATTATGCAGTCTGTCTATGAATCCCAGCCAGTATGTAAACTACAATGAACTAGTCATCCTCCCCTAGTAATGACCCTGAAACTACTAGCTATGGAAACCTTAGTTTCCTGGTTCAGTGAGTTAACATCATTGTTACTGCCATTTTGGCCAGGAATGGAAAATGCTGGCTCCCTCTTGAAATGTCTGCACTCAGAATGCCGAGTGGCAACAGACTAAAAATCCAGCAAAAGAGCAAATCTCAAAAATCCCTATTAAAGTTTTTGCAGGCTGGGCAAACCCCCTTGCACCCCCACTCTGCCAGAACTTATATATACCAACTCCGAGAGCAGCATAACTCAGAGAAAGGAGAATATTCTGGGAAATGGCCATCTTGGACTTGGTATATGTAAGCCTGTTTTTTTTTTTTTTTTGGTCATTCAGTCTCCATGTTTTAGGAAATTTCAAATGGTTATCAAAAAGGCTGTTTCCCAGAAACCCATGCATTGTGACTATGTACATTCATAGAAAATGCAGCCATGTTAGATTAAATGCTACAGCCTTTACATTTCATTAAGAAGCAAACCAGGAAAACAATAAATAAAGCCCTGATGATCATAAATGTGTAAAATATATAAACATTTTAAATCATGCTCATTCTAAGTTGTTTCAGGATCAGGAAATAATTTTCTCTGTAAATTACTAAACAGATTTTGCTGTAATCTCCATATGTTTAATTCTTAATGTATATTGAAGGTTGGCTAGAGAAAATTGTCATTGTTTTCACAGTAGAAAGTCAAGTTACATTTCAACACTTTTTTTGCAGGGTGAGGAAAATAGACGTGGCAGTGACCTTTTATTTTATTATTTTTGGTCAGCTGCACTAGACACCTCAGCCACAGTAATGATGACACTTGGATGCTTGATTTGCCTTCACTGAAGTAGTCTTATGTGCTTGAAATGAATTACTCTTTACATGAAGAGCTGTAACATGGTTACAGTATTTGCCTAAAGCTAAATCACATCTTCAGGTGCAAAAAAAATCCCTTCTGACAGAAAATAAACGAACAATTTTATCACGTGCTGGATTATTGTAAGCCCCGCATCCTGCATTCTGCAGTTACATTGAAATAAAAGGAGGAAAACATTTCAATAAAACTATTCCGCTCAAGAACTAACTGTCAGAACTTGTTTTTTCTAAAGTAAATCTTAATTTTAATTAAGATTTGTATTACTGATGTAGAAATACGACTTGATGACAAAGAGCTTTTATATAACAAATGATCCAGAATTTTGTGACTCAAGCCTACCTTAAGACTTTGAGCAAGAGAACAGGTGCTGGGGATGGAAATTTACATCAATGCACCTATGGAATTTAGTATGAATCTGTGATCCTATACATAAAGGTCATTTGCATCCATGTATGCTTTGCAAAACACAGAATGGAGTAAAAAGTTCTCTGTGAGTCATAAAAGCACTTTGTACAATGGAGGACAAATTGCACACGAGATTGGACAGTATTCTGCAACTATAGCAACCCAAGCATGGTCATCTATGCAAATGTCCCCCCACTTCATATGTAAAAATTGCATACCACTAGTACTGCTGTTCAGGCTGGTTCCCACAGTGTAAACTATAAACTGTGGAAATCCAGTGGCATACAAACAGCTGCTAAAGCTTTTGTAGCCACAGCAATTCCTTTCCCTACTATTATGGTGCTCAGTAGACAACCCTGAGCAAGATACTACCACTGTCAAGAGATAAAGCCACCCCCCCCCCCACAACACTACTTCTACTGCATAGCAGAAAAATCAATGCCAGCAATGGAGTCCTATGTGGTGCAGGCAAATCTGCTACCACACAGTACCTTCTGCTACCCATACACAGTGATGTTGTCACTGGGAGCTTGCACTGCACCAGATCCCCTCATTACCATAATATAGTAAAGTCCCAAGAGCCACAGTCATGCATAATAAGTATGATTCCTTAATGGATTACGGTCATTAAAGACAATAGATGGTGGTTCCAGTTGTATGAGATCCTTAAGAAAAATGACAGACCATGGGATATTGGTAAGGCATAGCAATGCCTTTTTCAGAGATGCTAGACACCAGGAAGTATTTCTGCATCCAGGAGGGCTGGTTTTTAATACTGGTATTTCTTTAAAGCCCATACCATCTTAAAAATGATGTGATGCAACACGTCTCAGTCACAAAAGGAAATGGGCAATCGTTGTTAAAGAGAATAGAGTCAGGGGAAGGGTTAACCTCTGAACACCATACAATATTTTACTTTTTGCAAGAGTAAGATAGACAAAGATAAAGGATAATGTTAAAATGATACTGAGGAATGCACTTTGTTGCAAGGAAAAGCCATGCCCAATGTTCTCTTTGCAGTCCAACACAGAAATTCAAGGTGCATAAGTTATTAAGATTTCTCAATGAATCCATTTAGTTGCTACATCAATGTACAGCAGGATTTATATAATGTGTCTTCATTTAGTAGATGACCGTTGACATATTCCAATGAATTTCATCGGTCAGTCAGTAAGGGTAACTGCAGATGGGAATAAATCTGGCTATGTTTGATGGCCATTGTCCTGCAGAATGAGCAACATGCAATGTTGTCATTGTAAGCGGCTGCAATTATAGATGGCAAGAAAATAGAAAGGAAATGCTGTACACAGTGTTGCATGACATGAGAAAAAATGGAACATTGCTGAAGACAGAGGAGAGGTGAAAATGGGAAACTCTGATAAACCGCTGTTTGGCTGCTGATGGAGGACTGGAGATGCACTAGGTACAAGAGCAGCTTGTAAACCACTGAGTACAAGGCAGTTCTGTGCCATAATTATGAACAGTGGCAAAGAGTTGTAGACTGCTACTGAGGGCCAGGATTTGGGCCTGTAAGTCACCTTATATAATGGGCAAATATTTATAATGCATGGAAAGACTGTGCCCCTGTTCACTGTGTCTATGAATGCCAGGGTGTGAGTCCAAATGGACTAAGCATACATGGTAATGTACTTGAAGGCCAATGGCTGGTATAGTAACATTTCTCAGTTTTTATTAAGTACCCATCGACTAATATTCATTTATGTAACCATCTCTTCTTTGTTCAGACAGTACTTTTGAATGGTCAATAATAAAATGATATTTGAATGAAGTGGTTCAAGTCTGAGTATTATTTTATATAGCATAGGATATACATATAGTAATAATATCCTTAAAGACCATATGTCCCAATGCTCAGCTTGTTTCAGTTTTTAGCACTCTTAGCACAAAAGCTACTAATTTCAGACTTTATATGTCTAGAGCCATACAGCCTTGTTCAATTCTTTGGCATCACTAGCTCATAGTTCCCATTTCATTTGTTTAAGCTCTTTAGTTTTATCACACAGAGGTAAATGGCAACACTTCCCCAAACTTGTAACAGTTCTGCTACTGTGAACAATAAAACACCCAAATTTCCATAAAGTTTCTAGGCAGTGTTTCAAAAAAATTAATGTTCAAAGAAAGAAAAATAGTTAATGAAATGCAAAATATTGAATAAAAGACAATAATAATACAGTCATAAAATAACTTGAAAATGTAAAGAAATATATACAGACAATGCAAACTGAATATATCATTACATTTGTTTTAGTTGTTAAATAGTACTTAACATGTTTTGCTTTTATAAATGCAACTGAGTAATGTAGTTCTTTAGCAAACTAATGTACAGTGGTGCAAAACTCTAGCCTCTTAGGCAATGTTGTCTGCAGTTAAAAATGTAGGTCTCACTCAGCAGAAAAGGTCACATAATTACCGTGTTGACTGTACCTCTGCACAATGCTCTAGTCCTTGCATAAAACACAGCGTCTGACATCTGCATACATTGAAATCATCCTCAAAGGAGAGAAAGATAGATAAATTTAAATTCATTTTTTTCACAGATCCAAATAATCACCTTTTGCTGGTGTACAATATTTGATAGTTGTTCTCCTTAAAGTAGGTCAGCAGCTCCATGGCATAGAGGAATAAAGCTATAACTATAGCCTTAGTGACTTGGACTTATTTGGCTGTTACAGATATCAGAGAAGTAATCCTGAGGTATAACAGTGAACAGTTAATTGCTGCTATCCCAACTGACTGGAGATAAGTGGCAAGGCTCATAGTGTGGAAAACACCTAGTGCAGGCAAGGTTATAGCTTCAACAGAAATTGGCTTCTGTCAAACCTTATATACTACGTAATACATACCACTATAGCAGATTCACTGAGTACACAATGATGCCATGAGCAGTGATGGGAGTAATATATTACAGTTTCTAGTAACTAATAATATAACTAGTTACCTTTTCAAAATAGTAATAAAGTAATAGTAATATATTACTTTTTTAGAAGCTAGTAACTTAAATGTGAGTTACTTTTGCTTAAACCAGTGGTTCTCAATGTGGGTGATATTGTCCCCTAAAGAGGAATAGAAAACTTCCAGGGGGCCCTGGATAGCATGGATAATAATTAGAAGTTAGGAGGAGATACTACAGAATTTGAAGGGGCAATTTGGATAAAAAATTACAAGATAATGTTGGCACAACTCATAGCACATAGCATTCATAACATACCTGCAAACTGTTGCAAATTCCTTGGCATTTCCTGATTTTGGGTTCAAAATAATAAGGTGCCACAAATTCCCATTTGGCCCCATTAAATCCCGATTTTGGCATGCGGATAAGGGTGCCGGAACCATCCCACTATTAAGAGGCTTCAATTAAAAAAAAACACTATCTTCTCCTTTAAGGAGGACCATTTGCTACTCCTTACTGACTACAGGAACAATTGACAGTGTCATTGATTTCATGACCCACATGGAAATAATGCTGGAGGAGGGGTATAAGGTTTCAGATTCAGGCATCTATTATTCTAATTCACTTACAGATTTGTTGTCAGTATTCATTTTGAACAATAAGATATAATGAATTGTTGAAATCCTCAACAATTTAAAAGAAAATCAAGCATTTGCCAGAGGCAGGGCAAAAAACGAAGGCAAAATCAGGAATAATTGGTAGGTACGATCTCATACTATCCTGCTATTTGTAAGGTGGATGTCATGTTAGTGAGTTTGTGTTTCAAATGTTCCCCCGATGTAAAGAAATGCAGTTTAAGAGCCATTAGCCTGCAGAACTCATATACTGCTCAGCATCTCAGCATAAAAAATTGTAAACAGAGCCATTAGCCAAGCATAATGTGTGGAGGGGGATAATGGTCTGAAATCAGGAACAAATTTTCAATAGGGCACACACTATTGAACTTACTTAGAACGGTTTTAGAATGACATGTTTTGTGTTAGTGTGCATTTTCTGAAGGATATCAAGAATTAAAACATTTCTAGTTTTCTCATCACAAAAGGTTTCTCATCCAGAAAAAAGAGGTCATTGTTCCCCTCTACTCATCACTCATTAGACCCATTATAGAGTACAACACCCCTTTTGGTATGTACCTCACAAGACATCTACAATAACTGGAAAGGCCGCAGAAATACCTCACAAAGAGGATTACCGGCCTCAAACAGATGCCCTACGCAGACCGTCTCAAAAAACTCCAGCTTTAGTCCATCACATATCGCCTACTCTGAGGTGATCTCTGCCTAACTTATAAAGCTAGTAACCACAAAATTCAGAAGAACAGTGGCAAACAAAAACTAGTAAACAATCCACAAAGCACTGAGTAGAGGAGAAGTCTGCTGTATTGATGAAAAACGCGTTGTGGTTGTTTAGCGTTTCACGTTTTGTATTTGATCTATACAATAAACTTTGCCAATTTACTTCAGCTGTCCAGTGCCTGGCTTCTCCTCTACTCAGTGCTTTGTGGATTGTTAACTTATAAAGCTATGTCAAACCCAGAGTTGTTGGACATGCTCCACTTAAAGAAATCCCAGTCTCTCCGAGCTACATGCTCTAGAGACCTAAACCACCTAAACCTTGTCACCACAATAAACAGAACATGCTGGAGGGATAGATTCCTGTCCCAGAGACTTCCCATACTCTGGAACAAACTACCTATCTATATCGAACAAAGCTCCTCATTAGCACTCTTCAAGAAAAATCTTGATGATTGGATGGGAAATAGGAAATTCACCCCGGGATCACTTCTGTGGCTCTGCTCGACAGTGGCACAGGATAATAATTTTCTTCGGTGGCAAAAGCCAGGGTACCTTTTTGGCTGGGCTTGTATAGGCCCCAGGCCTGATAGCCTAGTACCTACCTATGAACCTATGAACCTGAGAAAGAGTAATACACTGCAGTCAACTAATAATGATAATAATTAGAGCTGTACTTGACAAACTTAACCATAGAATTTTGCACAAGCGTGGTGTTGTGTTAAAATAATATAAGTGCAGCTCTTATAGGTTTTGCAAACTAACAGAGCCATGCATTCTCTCCCAGTCGTAATAGAGCAGCTGCAAATTAGTAAGTCCATAAGTAGAATGGGAAAATATTTTAACTGTCCTCTACAAGCATACATGCCATAACTAAAGTTTGTATATACTAGGTATGTTAATCACAACATTAATAAAAAGTAAAAGCGGCGACATGAAATCCAGCATTTAACTCCTGCTTTAGGACTGAAAGGCAGCAACTTCAACTCTAGTGTGACTACTGATGCATGTTATAGATGTAAACTCAGTCTGCACTTACTGTGGAATTTAAACTAGGCATGCTGAGGTAAGTGTGAGTGTATGTGTAAGAGTATGCGTGTTAGCTAAACTGGCGGTCCATTTTTCTGTATGAGAGAGAGAGAGAGAGTCTGTGTGTGTGTGTGTGTGTGTGTGTGTGTGTGTGTGTGTGTGTGTGTGTCTATGTAATTTAAACTAGCCATTCTTATGACAAAGTGTGTGTGTTACTGTGTCAGAATGTAGGTGTGTGTATGAGTGTTTCGCTGTGTGAGACCAGAGAAAAGGTAGGTGTGTATTTGTGTGTGTGTGTGTGTATGTGTGTGTGTGTGTGTATGTGTGTGTGTGTGTGTGTGCGCACACACAAAAGAGCAGAGAGAAAGTGTGTGTGTTTATGTGTGTGTCTGTGCGTGCACGTGTGTGTGTGTGTGTGTGTGTGTGTGTGTGTGTGTGTGTGTGTGTGTGTGTGTGTGTGTGTTGTTTGTGTGTGTGTGTGTGTGTGTGTGTGTGTGTGTGTGTGTGTATGAGCCCGAAAGACCAGACAGAAGGGGTGTGTGTGTGTATGTGTGTGTGAAAGAGCAGAGAGAAGATGTGTGTGTGTGTGTGTGTGTGTGTGTGTGTGTGTGTGTGTGTGTGTGTGTGTGTGTGTGTGTGTGTGTGTGTGTGTGTGTGTGTGTGTAACATACCTCTCAACTGTCCAGATTTAGACTCATAGTATTGGTCTCCTCATAAAATTTGTGGTTTTCTGGTAAATCATGGAGGACTGAAGTCACTAAATAATAACATATATATAGTCTCACTACATATATGTGGTATTATCTGTACTGCTTAATAAAACAAAATATTTAACAGTGCATCGCATTCCACTGTGAAACTTTTTACAATATTTTTAACGTAGTATTTTAAGCACACATTGCTGTACTCTTAAAGAACAAAACTGCTACAGCTTCTACCTATATAATGAGTACAACACTACTGCTTTACAATTTAGTTATTTTATACATTCCATAAACATTAATTTACTGTTTTATTCAGTTAACCAGTTCAGTGTTGTGAGGGAGCAGGAGCTTCTCATAGCAAGCAGTGGGTGCAAGGTAGATAAACAAATCATGGGTACAGTGCCAATCTATAAGAGGACACACAGGCACACATGCACACACAGATACATACGTCATAGTATATATACTCACAGACATTTTGGAGGATTGTAAATTCACTGGTGTCCTGCCTTTTGGCGACAGTTAGAGGTATGAGGCAGTGCCCAGCATCAGCAGCTACCAGATGTGTTTACAAAGCCTACTAATACATATTTGTATTTACATAACTACAAGAGCAGAAGGTTTCTGAATCAGATTTATTTCATCCATTGATCAGACTGACCTGATGCCCACATATTGACAACAGTGGCTTGTTAAATCTATGACTGTTATGACAGACTTTAGTTTCATATTAAGATTAATAGAGTGCACAGTGTTTTTATATATGTTACAGTTACTGATGTATGTTATTTTAATGAGTTTTCTGTAAGGGTGCAGCTAGTGTGACATCAGTGTGTATATGCTAGAAGTGTGGTAGGGTGGAAAGTAGAATGCAAAGGGTTTTACATCCCTTTTGCCTACTACTTCCCTTAAAATGTTTGTTAATGCTGTAAATGGACTTTAACTGGTGTTTCTGTGAAAATATATATTTTCAGAGTTAATGTTAAATTGGGGAGTATTTTCACAATTATTTGAATATTGGTATCCCTGAACTCCACTGGAGTGAGCGGAGTTACATTGTTATACATGCAAATTTTATGTTAATTAGTGTCCAGATTTTTGGCCAGTTGTACCTACTTTTCATGGGCCTTTGTCCAAATTTTTGATATCTCTAGGTTGCGAGGTATGATTCATAATAGAGCATTAGAATTAGTCTGGAGCATAATTTACTTCATTTTTTTATCACTGCAAGGAAGTGAAAGCTAATGATGACCAGACTCCAGCCTTGCCCTGGTACTGTGGGACTCTTACCCGGTAAAATACCTCCTAACACTGGGACAATTCTAGCATGTTAGAGAGCATATCCTTACCTTGCTGTATAATAAATGGCATTGGTTCTCCATACTGCCATCATTTGGAATAGAACTCACCACTCATTAGTTTAACACTCAACGCCGCTTACTTGTGTGAGTAAATCTCAGTATTATAATTGATAAATTATACTTATGTAAAAGTAATGCATTACTTTAGTTAGTAACTAGCAATAGTAATATAAAGTAATAAGTAATAGTAATATATTACTTTCACTGAAAAGCAACCCACTGCACCTAGCAGGACTCTTCAGGTAGATCTATGATCAACCAACTTTTGTCTTGACAATTTTTTTATGTTCTATTTAAAATAGTTTTTGGGTTTCAATTTTTAATTGCTGAAAATAGACAAAATGTGATAGGTTTTCATAGGTCTTGTGCTGTTGGCTGTGTATGGTTTGGTTTAATTATTATTTGTGACTCTCGAGCTACAAAGACTAGCTATCTTTATCTCCTCCCATTAGTCTGTAGAACAAGTGGCAGTAGTCTTTTACAATATTAAGTTGCCAGATGGCACCCAACCTTCCTCAGAAGACACACATACTCACACCTAGGGCCAATTTAGATTGCCCAGTCCACCTGCAGCATTGGGAATGTGGAAGGAAACCCATACAAACATAGGGAGGACATGCAGACTCTGCACAGAAGGCACCCCAGCTGAGAATCAAACCAGAAAACCTCTTACTGTGAGGAGATAATGCTAACCATTGTGCCACTGTGCTGCCCAGCCGTAAAGACTAGTCTGCTGGAGTTTTTCAACTGTTAAATGCTACTCATCATCATTGTAACATTGTGTATACAAAGTTAATAATATACTTATATGCATGTGCTTACTTGTGTGAGTAAATCTCAGTATTATAATTGATAAACTATACTTATGTAAAAGTAACGCGTTACTTTAGTTAGTAACTAGCAATAGTAATATAAAGTAATAAGTAATAGTAATATATTACTTTCACTGAAAAGCAACTAGTAATAGTAATTTATTACTTTTACAAGTAACTAGCACACCACTGGCCATGAGCATGCAACACCACAGGCCACAATTCTAATGGAAGTTTAGAGGGTGTCTCCTGGAGCAAGTAGGACATAAAGAAAACCTCAACCAGCAAGAAATGCTGGTCATGTGGAACTCACTTCTGCCACCATTGACTCTATCATTATGGAGGGGTGAAATGGTCTCTTGAAGAAAACTAGATTCTGGAGGTCTAGTCATAAAAATAGTGTATAAAATATGTCACTTGTATTTGATTGTAGTAGTTGGTTAAAGGTGTTTTTCCCCCTTATTATGCAGCTTCCAAGAGTCAGCTCTTTGAAAAACAGGACTTGAACAGTTTTTATACTTATTTGTGTTTGCGTTTTTTCATCAGCTTAAAACCAGAATCCAAAAAGGATATATTTAAGCACAAAAGTTTAACAAATTATGCAATTAATTCAGTAACTATCATTCACATAGCCCATCTTAATTGACTGGTTCTAGCTGTATGACAGTGATATGAAACTAGATACATGTTTGCAATACTTCTTAGTGGGCATAGCTTTTAACCTGCCATCTCCAAAATGTGGAAAACTGCTTCTCTTAATGTAGAAAAAATGGGAAAAATGTAGAACACTCCTTCTCTTAATGTAGAACAAACTGGAACATTTGGAACACTCCTTCTCTTAATGTAGAACAAACTGGAACATTTGGAACACTCCTTCTCTTAATGTAGAACAAACTGGAACATTTGGAACACTCCTTCTCTTAATGTATAACAAACTGGAACATTTGGAACACTCCTTCTCTTAATGTAGAACAAACTGGAACATTTGGAACACTCCTTCTCTTAATGTAGAACAAACAGGAACATTTGGAACACTCCTTCTCTTAATGTAGAACAAACTGGAACATTTGGAACACTCCTTCTCTTAATGTAGAACAAACTGGAACATTTGGAACACTCCCTCTCTTAATGTAGAGCAAACTGGAACATTTGGAACACTCCTTCTCTTAATGTAGAACAAACTGGAACATTTGGAACACTGCTTCTCTTAATGTAGAACAAAATAGGAAAATGTGGAACACGTACTAACATCTTACTAAGAGCTTCAACTAAGAACCTCAAAGGATGGTTAAAATGTATTATTTTATCATTAAAGCCATTCTTTTGATGAATAAATATGATTCAGTATCATTTACCATGGACATCAGTTAAACAAATTCTTAACAGTGAGTGTATCAGACCCTTTCAATGTGGAACTTCTAGGAACATGAACTTTTTTTAAAAGTCAAATTGAGTAATGCTCCTCATAATGAGGTACACTGATGTGTATGTTAGTGGTAGCTTGTTATGATGTGGCAGATTGTGGGGAAAACAGTGACTCTGCCTGGCTATGACAGCAAGTAAACTTTGTATGTATGGATATATCTATTACCTTTAACTATATCTGTCTATATATTTATAGTGATATATATATATAGGTCCCTATCAGTTGACTGCATTTTCCAAGCATATGGTTGAGACCATATGATTGAGTTTTTGAAAACCCGATACTTTTGAATGGAGATTGCAGTACGGTGAGGACTGAGAAATTTACTCCTTTCCTCACTGTAGTGTGATCTTGGAGTTGGTATATTGCCCTCCTGCAAAAGTGTCAAAAAAAGTAGATTTTTGTGTTTCTTTCTTTCTTTTTTTTTTTGATGTTCAAATTTTCGGAAACTCAATCATATGGTCTCTTTGTTATTTTTTTGAGTTTGTATGTGTGTGTGTGTGTGTGTGTGTGTGTGTGTGTGTGTGTGTGTGTATATATATATATATATATATATATATATATATATATATATATATATATATATTGATCTAGGACTTTTGATTGAATGATCAAATGTCTGAAACCTAAACAGCCGGACATACTTACGCGAAAGTGCTTTTCACCAAAGAAGCACTTTCGCGTAAGTATGGGTGTTGCCAAGGCCGTACTACGGAGCGGATAATGGAAAATTCCCTTTTCCCCACTGTAGTGTGATCTCGGAGGGAGAATATTAAAGTCGGGGGGTGGGGGCACAGCCCCCCACATGGGGGTTAAGGGGGGCACATCCCCCCTGCTAAAACATTAATATAGTGTTTTTTTTAGTAACACATTTTAACAAAAGTGCTTTTTTCGATAAAAATGCTTTCATTAAAGTGTGTTCGGTGGTTATGGATTTGAACGTTTGATCATCCAATCAAACGTCCTAGATCCATATATATATATATATATATATATATATATATATATATATATATATATATATATGTTTGCTACTGTTTCAGTGATCGCTACAATGTTGAATTGGACCCATGTTAACACTTGTTCCTGTGTCCATATTGGTTAGGAGATTTGATGGTCAACATCGTTTAAACAAGAAGTCCTCGGCATTCTCATCATGCGACCTTCTGGTCATGGTATTTAGCGATTTAACATATAGTGATTCCTAAAACAATAATAGACATATAACAGAATGTCTGTTAGTACACCTGTTTTGAAGGATAGGAAGTCAGAAAAACACACATTTTATGAGGAAGAAAACAAAAATATGAGGCATAAATCTGGACATTCTGCAAAATTCTGGACAGTTGAAAGGTATGTGATTGTGTGTATAAAATTTGTTTATGTTTAATAGCTCTCTACAAACATCTGCCTATTTTGCTACTGTATATATATATATATATATATATATATATATATATATATATATATATATATATATATATCATCAGTCTAGGATTACTGGATTAATCGGTATATAATCTCAAAAAAAAAATAGACATTCATTTAGCCATTACAAATTTCCTCAGGGGCTGTATGGCAAAAGACATTAGCAATGCAAGTTATGGGTTACAATAAGGCAAATCCACTTTTCAGCTTTGAGGTAATCATAACACAGTCAATAGCTTGAAAATAGGAGCAAAAACTCAAGCAAGTCACTGTGCAGAATGGAGGTGGAGGGGACTAAAAAAACTAAATTAGAAAAGAGAGATGAACTACAAAACTTCAAGTGACAAGTCCTTTATTTCAAAATGCAAGAAAGTTTTAAAGGCACCTCCTTGAAATCAAAAATGGAATACGGATACTGCTGTACTACTTGTAGTATTTTCCCAGTTAAAGAGTTAACCGAGCTGCAACTTAAAGTAATAAGCCTTGTAAAGGTAAAAGTTCTACTTGAAGAACATCTGATTCAGGGATGTCTTCCCTATACTATTTAGCTTAGTTGTTCTGCAAAGTTGCATCTAAAAGAAGTTCTTCAGCTACTCAGGCAGTTTTACCACTATTGTTCCTTCTTTTTGTATTTCTTATTAAAGTTCTTAAATTATGTTTAGGTGTTTGTACTTCAGTATACAGTGCCATCAGTTTTACTGATGATACATCAGTTCCATCCTGCTGGAAGAGAAAGAAATAAAAGATGAGGAAATAGTAACTGTGGGTAGGTACTACCAGTCCTCAGAGAATTACTAGGAAAAAATGAATTCATTAATGCTATCACAAAGGAAGACAAAAAACAACCACGGTCTTCTAAACTAGTGCTATGTGTCTGAAACAAACAGAGTAATAAAGGGCTTCCTTTTACTTAATGTACAATTTTTGAAAGGCTGTAAGAATATTCAGTAAAATTACAGCAGACTTATTTTAAATCTTAATCATTGTGAGGTAGTACAGACACATATTTTTAAAATCTTGTAATAGAAAGATTATTGTTTGCATCAAGTCCGCGGTGGTGGTGCTCCGGTAGCATTGTTGCCTCACAGTAAGACGCTGACCGGTTCAACTCTCAGCTAGAGCATCTTCTGCAGGGAGACATGCGTGAATGGGCATACTTTCATTGAAAGTTGTGCATTAGGGCTGGCAACTCCGCACGTAAAAATCAATTGCCAATCATTACCAGACCGGAGTTCCGCTGTGGCGACCCCTAACCGGGAAAAAGCCGAAAGACACAACATCAGTCGTAGTTGAGTTAGCAAAATTGCTTTGGGCTGTAATTAAGTAGAGTTATTACAGAAAATTTTTCAGTAGATGCAGCAAATAGCAATGCAGATGATATTTTAACCAAATGGAAAAGAGTAATATATAACCAAGTAAGATACAAGTCTCTAATGACCAAAGGCAAGTACATGGTATGCTTACTTGACTATGTACTGCAGCAACAGCAGAGTTTATTACATGTTTATTAGTAAAGCTAAAGCAGCTTCTTAATGTAATAATATTACATTTCTGGCAGAACTGGACACACAACAAAAGCCTGTATGACAAAATACCTTTTGCCAGCAGAGTTTTTGTCCCCAAAGCAACGAACAAGAAATGGGCAAGTTGCCTCTTTGGGATCAGGGTCTTGAAATCATTTTGATATAGTGGCTCTTAAACTCTTTGTGACATCAGCCACTTGTCTAGTGACCTAGGCAAGTCAGATGCACTAGTGCCTTAACTTTGAGAAGGTTATCAATTATGATGTTGGAGTTTGTTAAAAAATACATAAAGTGTAGGCAAATTAAATTTTTATTTAGAACAGCAGACCAGGTGTGATTTGCATGCAGTTTGTAAAAAAATAAATAAATAACTAATGTTTAGTTGATAAGATGACAGTAGTAGCAAACTGTATACCACACAAGAGGCTTTTGTGGCAGAAAGTTAAGATAGTCATCAAGCTACTAGCAAATGTTTTGCTGTAGGTAAGTCTTCTGAGGTGAAATATCATTCTTTGATAGCATGACTGTGTGTGTGGTGTGTGTGTGTGTGTGTGTGTGTGTGTGTGTGTGTGTGTGTGTGTGTGTGTGTGTACATGTGCGTGTGTGTGGGTGTGTGTAGGGGTATACAACATTGTTAGGCACCTTTTGTGTCCGGACAATAGTGGGGACAGAGAGCTAGAGAGCAGAAGAGTTTGTAATGCCTCCTCCATCACTGGCAACTGCTGTATTATAATGGCAGGTTTCTATGAGGGTCATAAGGGTTTTTTGGCATTTCTCAGTGGCTGTAGTTTAAGCCCTCCAAAAGGGAGGGGGGCAGAATAACATAACTCTGTGATAGCTATAAGAGGCTGGGGATGAGGGCATTGAAAATATTTTTTGGGAGCTGGTAGGTATGGTACCTTCTTGTTACACTTTGTGTTATAGGCTTGGTCTTATTACTGGCTGTCCCGTTTGGGCAGCCAGGATAAAAAAAAAAAAAAAAAAACAATAAATCAAAGAAAATGAAGTGCTCTGCTCATTGTTAGGGGACTGAGAAGTGTGTTTGTCTGCGGTGTTCAAGTGTGTGACAAATAAAGATGCTTGTCTGTACAGAAGTGTTGGAGGGTGTACTATTACAGTCATTCTCTTAGAAACCACTAAAACAAAGATCATACTTCACAACTTTGCAAAATTTTGCTGAATGATGCTGATTTTGATTTATATTTTTTGCCCCGTCCCTCCTAACATTTTTGGTTTTCTGGTAAATTAGTAAGGACTGCAGTCGGGTATAGTGGCAGACATTAGAGTTTCATAATATGTATTGCTCAGAAACTGCAAACTGATGCAAAATCTGTTATTGTTTTTTCATTCACTTGGTTAAGTAGATTAGAATACTATTTAAAAATTTACTTTAATTTTGCCTTTTAACCCCCCCCCCCCCATTGTTGAGTTTGTCCAGAATTTTGAGCAAAGAAGTTGAGAGGTATGATAAAAGCAAAGAGGGAAAAGCTCAAGTTTTCTGCATTTGGCTGACCTGCTAAAGTTGGTAATTGATGAATGGGGATGATCCTCCTTCATAATATGTTAGGGAAGGCTTAAATGGTTACAGTGTTGGAAGGAGAAGTTGCTACATGTGGGTGTTGACTGCCTGTCAATTGTTGTTCCATTAGGTGCTATCGGGTTTCCTTAGAGGCTATCTTGGTTTTCTCATCAGCTTGTTGTCCACTGTTCCTGTGCCAGAGCTTAAGTAATTCCCAGCCAAGGTAGGTACTGTAGGTTTTCTCTAATCAGTTGTCAACAGCAAAGTCAGGTAAACATGCAACCACTTTTTAATAATAAACAAACAAATAAATACAATCTGTAAATTATCTTTTCAATAATTAATTGAATTAAGCAGCATTGTTAGGCTAAGAAGGTCAGTTTATCTCACCTTAGAGAGGATATGCACAATGCACATAGAAAAAAAAGTAAATAATACATTGGTTTAAAGGAAAGACTTGGAAGGTTGGGGAAGTAGTCCACCCGCTAGCCTTCTAATAACTTTTAATTGATGCTCAGCATTTATAGAATTTAGGTAGTTTCAGCCCAACTTGCTCATGTTAGTTGATTGACTGAGTTGAGTTTATAGAGTCATACGAATAAAAAGGGAATGAGGTTTAATGACTTTATGAACACCAATCCAGCTGTCCAGCTCCATTTTTAAATGCAAACAGTATGTCACACTGTTTAACATAGGGAGATAGTTTGTTCTATAGAAGGAGTGGGCGCTGAATGACAACTCTGTACCAGAAAGAGTGGGTGCTGTATGACAACTCTGTACCAGAAGGAGTGGGTGCTGCATGACAACACTGTACCAGAAAGAGTGTGTGCTGTATGACAACTCTGTACCAGAAGGAGTGTGTGCTGCATGACAACTCTGTACCACAAAGAGTAGATGCTGTATGACAACTCTGTACCAGAAGGAGTGGGTGCTGCATGATAACTCTGTACCAGAAGGAGTGTGACAACTCTGTACCAGAAGGAGTGGCCACAGCATGACAACTCTGTACCAGAAGGAGTGGAGTACTGCATGATAAACTCTGTACCAGAAAGAGTGGGCGCTGTATGACAACTCTGTACCAGAAGGAGTGGGTGCTGTATGACAACTCTGTACCAGAAGGAGTGGGTGCTGCATGATAACTCTGTACCAGAAGGAGTGTGACAACTCTGTACCAGAAGGAGTGGCCACTGCATGACAACTCTGTACCAGAAGGAGTGGGCGCTGCATGACAACTATGTACCAGAAGGAGTGGGTGCTGCATGACAACTCTGTACCAGAAAGAGTGTCTGCTGCATGACAACTCTATACTAGAAGGAGTGGCCACTGCATGACAACTCTGTACTAGAAGGAGTGGCCATTGCATGACAACTTTGTACCAAAGGGAGTGGCCACTGCATGATAACTCTGTACCAGAAGAAGTGGCCTCTGCATGACAACTCTGTACCAGAAGGAGTGGGCGCTGCATGACAACTCTGTACATTCTCCTAGTCTTATTTATTTGTAGGGATTTAGAACTTGGCCCTAGTTTTAGCTGGACTACTTGAGTTTTTGTGGTATAAGAATTTTTGGGCCTTTGGAGCCTTATATTCCTATTAGCTAGACACAGGTCTCCAGTAAGAAGTCTATAACAAACTGACAAAAGCGATAAATCCTCTAATCTCACTTTGTAGCTCATGTCTTTTAAGTCCTTTATCCTTTTAGTTACAGTCTTCTGGCGTATTTCCAATTGATTGATATGCCTAGTAAGTTATATCCCAAAGTGGGGCTTTGTACTCAGGGATGTGTGTAATCAACATGGAGTAAAAGGAGGTGAGTACTTCTTTTGAGATGGAAGAAAAACTTTTGAGCTATGAGCTATGCAAGGTAAAAGGATTTCCTAACAACTGTTGCAATGTGCTGGTCATATGTCAAAGAGCTGTCAACCCATGTGCCCAGGTCTCTCATGCCCTTTTCATGTTAAAGTGTTGTTTTATTTGTGCTATAAGCCGGAGCTAGGGGTAGTATACTAAAAACCATAATGTTACCTCATCCACGGGACCTGACAACATACCTCATTGTCTAATTAATAGGACTAAGCATGTATTGGCTGGCCCACTCCTCATCTTCTTCAACCTGAGCGAAGCAATTGGCTTTGTACCATGATCATTGCATACAGGTGTGTAATATCACTTGACCAGAGTGGCACTGCCACAGATCCCGGGAATTATAGACCCATCAGACTAACATGTGATACACTGAATTTGAGCCCATTTTTAGTACACCAGATACTGACAAGTGTAAGCTCATGCGGGAGTGCATGTATATCAGAGGGGACCTTGATGACACCTAGCTGGCAGTTATTCATGGGCTTTGTTAACCAAAGCTTCTCATGTGATAGGTGGAGATCTGAGAAATAGATACAGAACAACAGAGGTCAAAGTGAAGATCATTGCAAAACTCCACTGATCATCATTATGATCCCAGATGACACACCCTCTATTTTTACTTTGTGAACCCTGTCTCTAACCCACAAGACTATCCATCTAATCATATATGGGTTGGTGTGGAGCTACTTCAGTTTGCTTATTATATTTGGAGGTGATATGGTATCAGATTCTTTGGCTAGGTTAAGGTATTCTGTGTGGATGGCTTATCCACAGGCTAAAGCTTGGGTAACTCTCTCAAAGATATTTATCAGATTCATTAGATGGGATCTACTCTTGACAAGGGCGAATTGTTGGGAATTGAATCTGGTAACATTTTTGATACCATAGTTAATTAACTCAGTAATGATATGTTCCATGGATTTACATACAAGCCTTGATACTTGATGGGTCTGTCATTCCAAGGATCTTTGGAGGGGCCACCCTTATGAAGGGGTATCACAAGTTAATCTAATGGTTCTATATTTCCCAGGATCTGTGCAAGTGCCACTCTTCTGGAGTGACATCACACACTTATATGCCACATCGATGGTAGAAAGCCAATTGCTTGGCTCAGGTTGAAGAAGATGAGGAGTGGGCCAGTCAGTACATGCTTAGTCCTGTTGATTAGACAACTAGGTATGTTGTCAGGTCCCATGGATGAGGTATTCTTTGTTTTGGAAAATACCTTCATTACATGCTTTTTGTGATGTTTGCTACCTTTTCAAATGACCAAAGTGGGATATTGTTTGTGGAAATATGAGCTTTTGGAGGACAACCCATACCCACAACTAGTGCAAATGAATGGGATTCACTTTTTGCCATAATAAGAGCTCATTCTTATAGAATTTGAATTGTATCTGCTGTTACATATATACTATTTATGTGTACTAGATGCAAACTAATTGTTTTTCTTGCTGTTAAAAGAAACTTAAGAAATATTTGTTGTGTTAGCATCTAAGGATGTTTGCAATTTTTCATATATTTTTTTTATGGGACACAACTACGCAAATGAGGACTATCCTGTGTAAACAGGGGGATATGGTAGCCCTATGGATGCGTTGTTCTAATATCTGGCTCTAACAACAGAGACTGGGGATTGAGCCATGGGTTAGCATTATTTTTTTTCTCATCTGTGTGCACATTATGTATTCCATGCATCAGTGTACGGTGCTAAGATAAGCTAGCCCTCTACAACATTACTCTTTAAAAGGTGCATCAACAAGCCAAAACACTGGATTACTGGCTAAAGCTTAAGGGCATTTTAAATTGTTTATCTTGCATTATAGTCACAAGGGGTTACAGTATTTGATAACTGCAGCTGAAGGCTTGACATTAGGCAGTATTCTTTTCTGGGGGGGGGGTTCAGTTAAAATGATGTGGCATGGTGGTAGACTGTTATCTTTGAGGGCATGTAGCATCTGTCAGGGTGGAGCACCATGCAATACAACCCTTAAGGCATTTTAAATGTGAGTTAGGGTAACACTCAGCATATCCAGAATTATGACTCGGGTAGCATCAGTTCAATGGGGGGACACTAATTTCTCAGCATATTAGATATGTAAGCTTGATAAGGGTCAGGATCTTTTTGTGTTGCTTAATTATGTCAGAATCTGTGTTCATGAGATCATGTCAAGAGGTTATTAACTGTTTCTTTTTTTTCATTTCTCCTTCTCTTTTACAGGAGCCATGTCATTTGTGAAAGGCATGAAGTCCAGGTGGGAGAACAATGTGCTGCAGGCAAAAGCCTTGTTTGATGGATTCTCAGTAAAGTAACATCAACAGCAAAAGAGTATGGTACCCAGTAGGAACAGGAGGGTGAGGACTGCCATTAAGGAGACGAATCTCAATGAGGCTGTGCAGGAAACAAAGAGACACAGATGTAAGACTCACAGAGTCATAGTGGATCCTCTAGCAGGAGAACTCCTTCATGTGACTCCCATGATGCACATCCAGTTGTTACTCAGACAGGTAATAATGTTTAGTTAAAATGTGTCAAAGACGGTAAAGTACAAGGTCAGACAACAGAGTATTATTTGGAAGAATTTTAGACATATTATCAGAGGAAGGGCAGGCTAAGCATCTTGATTTGTTCAAAGAAAAAGGACTGAGCACTTTGCAACATCTAGCCTCTGCTAGATTAATTATTTGTTACAGGTGGTGCCTAGGCTGTGCCCTTTGCCCATTTTCCTATGTCCAATTAATAACACCAGGCAAGGGATGTGGGCCTACTGCTGTTGGCAAATGTTGTCTCTAGTCCAAATTGTTTAGAGGATGCAGTACATGGTCCCCCAGGAGTAGTAATTATAGTTCATACTCCTGCCACAATTAAAGATAAGATTGGTAGGGCTAAATACATTGACATTTAGTTGATTTCAAAAAGGCATCCAATATATCACAGATTCAGAGGGAGCTGAGTCCAAAGTTGGTATGAGTGTTGGTGGCCATTGGTAAGAAACAGTTGGGTAATTTCAAATTGGGAGTACTAGGCCATGGGCTTTATTCATTTTATGGCTGTCATCTTAGAAAAAGACCCACTCCAAGTGCTTCCTTACTGACATATTTTGTCACCATTAGAGAAGCTTAGTATTTCAGAGGTAGGAGTGCCTAGTTTTGGTCCAACCAAAACCCAAATTTGAATTGCGTTTGGGGGGACAAACAAAAAGACAAATTAAGGGCTTGTTGGGACTTTACAAGGGGTATCCGTGCTTGGCCAACCTGTCATTTTTTGTGCATGCTTGTTTGCATTGCAGGAATGGACACCCATCAGTCAAATATTGATACAAGGAAGGACAGACGTATCCAGTCAGCCTCTAGGAGAGATGCAAAGCAGCCTCTTACTTCTTCAGAGCCAGCAGCAAGAGGTGGTAGCTCCTCTTCATAATCATGGTGAGCCAATTCCTTTGTAGGCTTTTGCTATAAATAGCTTCATGCACTCCCTCATCAAGGTGGTAGTGATGTATTTGAAGAGTTTCCCCTTAGTTTTTTTCTATAAAATCAGATCTTACCATCAGTGTAAAGTTGCACAGGAATTTACAGTCAGTTGTTGCCAGAGAAGATATTGTGAGACTGCTGCAGGTAGAGTAGCAGACCCCTTTATCATTCTCCAGTGTATGTCCTTTATGATCACCCCATTAGGTTTTAGTACCAAAGAAGAAAGAGTGTGGCTACAGACATTCATTATTTATCCTTTCTGCATAGATGAATACTCAATGACAGCATTAAGAAAGAAGAGGTTAAGGTTCAATATGTGTTGTTAGACAGTGCTACAAGGATCATCAAAACGTTCCTTGAGCCATAGTTGGTGAAGCTAGATACTGGAGCTGCCTTCTGTTTGCTTCCAATATGTTGGGAGAATTGACTACTTCTAGTAATGTACTTTGAAGAGCAATTTTACTTTGACATGGTCATACCCATGGGCTGTGCAGTGACGTGCCACTTTTCAGAAATTTGCCTTGGCCTTTCAGTGATGTTGGCACCTATGAATGCCATATCAGGTGACACTCTGGTATGACTTTTTATTTGTGGGAAGGGGGCAGAGGTGTTAAGGAGGGCATGGATCATTGTATCTGTTTGTGTTATGAACTAGGGGTTCCACATATGGAGGACAAAACTGAGGAGGCATTCAATGTGTTACTATTCCTAGAAGTGGAAGTCAGTGTAATTTCATTCACCTTTAAGCTACCCGCTGACAGAATAAACAGCTTGAAAAGGGTATTAAGAAATTCATGGCGGCCAAAAAATTTGGGGTCAAGGAAGTAATCCCACTTGTGGGCCTCATCCATTTTGTCTGCAGAGATATAACACCAGGGAGGGCCTTTACTAAGACTCTGGCTAACTTTTCAGTAGCACCATAGGGTAAGGGTTACAGCCAGTATGAAGAAAGACCTACACATCTGATGCCTCTTTCTGATACAGTACACTGGAAATTCATTTTGGCAAGGGAATTGGAATTCATCACAGGTGCTTCACTTGTTCACTGATGCATCAAGTGGCCTAAGTATGGGTTTTATTGTAAAGGGTATTGGTTATCAGCTCCTTGGCTGACATTTTGGTCTGCTGAGCAGAAGAAATAAGCCACATCGTAGCTCATGCACATTTGAGTGGTGACAATGATATAGCAAGACCTATTTCATAACTAGAGAGAAGTCTTTCATTTTGACATTCAGGTGGTGGCCCAGGACATTAAGAAACTGACATCCAAATCTAGATAGGTTCAATCATTGTTAAGAGTATTAGTTTTGCACAATCTTCAAATAAATCTGTCTTTTACCAACAAGCATGATCTAGGGATGCAAAGGAGGATCGTATCACCAGTCTACCTTATCTGTTGATTGGTGAAGAGTGATGAAGTTGTTAATCTGGAACTCCTAGGGAGACAGAACCAAAACATTCTTTGTGGTAGGTCTTCAATCCTTTTAGAAATTACCACATAGTAAGAGGAGATGTTTTTCTTGTTTTGGTTAAACATTGTATAGTATCTTTGTGGATATTAAATGAGAGAAGACAAAATAGGATCCAGTTAGCAGCTGTTAGTCTACTGGGGAAGGTGTCAGGTATGGATGATTTGTCAGAGTCCTGGATCAATTCTAGGCTAGAAGGTCCACTGGTAGGAGCACCTTTGTGAAGGGAAAGCATTTGATACTGGGGGATTATCACATGTACATAGTATGGCTACATTGTTGTGTTGTTTTTGTTGGGGAGTCCATTTTGTGTCAGTGAGCTTCTGCTTTCCCTGTCCTAGGGAAATGTATTACTGACACAGCATTTGGTCTTGTTTTGGATCTACAGGTCCAAGACTAATCAGCTAGGGAGAGTCAGTAGGTGATTTTGGACAATTTATTTAGTTTACTCATTTATTTAACTTTTTTTGACCTGGGGATATCTGAACAAAGCTAATCACAAGCTGCTTTGCTCAGTGTGGCATGGTGTCTGTCAAGAAGGTAGTATTTAAACTCCAAAAAGAATGAGTGATTAACCTGAAGGATTTGGACTTCCTTGTCTGAAAAGCTTATGAATGCCATAGACAAAAACACAAACTTAGAAAAAAATAAAGAAAAGAAAAATGGATGGACTCGTTCACAGTAGCACTTGTTTTATTACAAAAATTGAGCACTCTCTTCAGTGGTTAATGACTTCTTCAGAATAAGTGCAAACATACATTCCAGGCCTTAATATAAGAACAAGTTAAGACCACATGACCAGACTAAATAAAGTTAAGACACCCTTAATTATTTTAAACACAAAGTCTTCCAATAAAACCAATTTGAATGGTGCTTGAACTCAAGTCACCTAAAGTAAAAATAAAAAAGTTTTTTATTTTACTTTAAATATCAAACACCTGTTCCTTATGAAATACAAAAACACATCAAAAGTTCAAAGTCCATAAAGGAATTCCTAATAGAAACAGTTTCATTGAGACTGGGGGCATTGTGGCATTACACCTCAACTGCCACCTCATGTCTTTATACTCAAGGTAAAGATCAGCTGTCCCAACCCTAGGCCCAAGTTCAACCTTGTCGATGGCTATAAATTTGAAATTGTGAGAGGGGAAGGTTGTACATGTTTAGCTAGGGAGTTTCTGTCATCACACCTTTGTATGTCATACTGATGTTGATCTATCCTTTTCCTGAAAGTAACTTTGGTCTTACCAGTATAGAAACATTCGCAATCTTGGCTCATCTTGGTGGTGTAAACCTTGGCTCGAGATGATTATCACTGTTGAAGTGACACCCCTACCTCATGTGCAAAAATGGGAAAAGGGAGTTGAGGATGAATGGATGGATTGGTTATTGTTCTGTGAGAAGGCATTTTCTTGAAATCAGTGCAAAGTGCACAGAGACTTAGCTAATGAGTGACCTTGGAAAAAAGACACAATATTTCTTCAGTCATCCATATGTTAAAGTATTTGTTACCACAGGCACTGGATGAACAGTAAGGCTCAGAAATCTTTGCCTGTACATGTTGCTGTCTGCGTACTGTGAAGAACTCTTATCTGTACCTGTGAAGATAGAAAGCAGACATTGTCCACATTTCCTGCAGCCACCTTACCTAGCTCTCTGACTCACGAAAGATGGCCACCTCTTAACTAAAAGACTATGTTCATAGGTTCATAGGTAGGTTTTAAGCTATTGGCCTTAGCGCCTATATAAGCCTAGCCAAACAGGTACCCTGGCTTTCGCTACCCAAGAAAATTATTTTCCTGTGCCCCTGTCGAGCAGAGCCACAGAGGTGATCATTGGGGTGACTTTCCTATTTCTCATCCAATCATCAAGATTTTTCTTGAAGAGTGCTAATGACGAGCTTTGTTTGATATAGATAGGTAGTTTGTTCCACAGTATGGGAAGTCTCCTGGAAAGGAATCTATCCCTCCAGCATGTTCTATTTATTGTGGTGACAAGGTTTAGGTCGCTAGAGTGTATAGCTCAGAGGGATTGGAATTTCTTTAAGTAGAGCATGTCCAACAGCTCTGGGTTTGACAAAGCTTTGTATGTTAGGCAGAGATCGCCTCTGAGTAGGCGATATTCAATGGAGTAAAGCTGGAGTTTTTTGAGATGGTCTGTGTAGGGCATCTGTTTGAGGCCATTAATCCTCTTTGAGAGGTATTTCTGTGGCCTTTCCAGTCATTGTAGATGTCTTGTGAGGTGCATATCAAAAGGAACGTTGTACTCTATAATGGGTCTAATGAGTGATGAGTAGAGGGGAACAATGACCTCTTTTTTCCTGGATGAGAAACCTTTTGTGATGAGGTGTGCCACATAGAAGGATTTCCTGATTCCTGTGGTGATGTGATTATCAAAGGAGAGGCTACTGTCCATCTGTGTTCCACGGCCTATTATCACACTTTCGGTGTTAAGTAGACTACCACCTATGTGGTAGCTCATGGGTACAGAGATTTTAACAAAGGGGATGACAATGCACTTTTTGGCATTGAGCTTGAAGCAATGGCTTTGACACCAGGCATCTGTCTCAGTAAGGCCCTTTTGTAGGATGTCCACATCATTAGGAGTTTTGATTATGGCTCCTAGTTTGCAGTCATCTGTGAACTTCGTTAGCCAAAGACCTTCGGTGTTAGCCTGTACTTCAGAAAAGTAGATACCAAACAGGAGAGGACCCAGGACTGAACCCCGTGGAACTCCACTTATCACTGGTCTGAAGTTGGATTTGGAGTCTGCTACTTTCACAGTGTGGTTTCTGTCAATGAGCCAGTTGGCAACCCATCTTGTGACATAGGGATTTATGCCAAGTTTAGTGAGTTTATCTATAATTCCAGAGTGGGGGATGGTGTCAAAAGCCTTGGCGAGATCTAAATAAGCTGTGTGAACCACCTTACCCTCGTCTAAGGCTTTGGTGACTGCTTTAAAGAAGTCTATCAGGTTTAGGAGACATGATCTGCCTTTTACAAACCCGAACTGCGTGGGGTCCAGAGTTTGGAGATTACCAATGTCTTTGTTTATAAGTTCCATGATGATAAATTCCATGGCCTTGCAGACCAGGCTCGTTAGGCTAATGGGGCGGTAGTTCCCAGGGTCCGTGGTGACTTCCCCTTTGTGGAATGGGATAACCGTCGCTGTGCGCCATTCAGTGGGCAGAAAGCCTGAGGTGAGGCTATGACTGAACATGGTGCTTAGTTGGGGTTCCAATTCATTCTGTAGTTCATGTAGAATGTTGCCTGGGATGTTGTCAGGTCCAATGGATGCTGTGTTCTTGGCTTTGGAGAGTGTGGTTTTTACCTGTGCAGCCGTGATTACAGGAACTTTACATTCCTCTGGTATAGAGATGGGCCCTTTAGGGAGTGAGGGGGGGGTAAAGTTAGCACTGAATCTATCTGTCAGGATGTTGGCAATATCAACTGGTTCTGTATATTTAGTGCCATTGTGCTGTAACTCAGAGCAGATCTGAGTGTTGCCATTGAGATTCTTGACATAGCTATAGAATGCTTTGTGGTTGTCTTTAGAATCAGTGGTGATTTTGTTTTCGTAACAAGCTTTGGAGGATTTTATGAGGGATCTCAGCTTCTTACTGAGGCTGACCAGGGAGTTCCTCCAATCATGGGATTTTACTCTTTTTTGCAACAGTTTCTTTCTTCTGTTGTAGAGTTTGTTTATGGCAGGGGACCACCAGACTGGCTTCCTTTTTTTGGAGGATAGCATCTTGGTTCTGTTAGGGATAGCATGGTCCATGCACTTAAGTAAGTGCTTATAAAGTGCATTTGTGTAGGATTCAGCAGTTGTACCGCTATTGTCCGTCTGTATGGGTGTTGTGAAGTTTGGCACTTCTGTCTTAAGAAGTGTGAAGTTGGCTTTGGAGAAATCTTTTATTGTGGTTTCCCTAATGGGGGGTGGGGGTGGGATGTGACTGTCTAGGGTGATTAGCTTGTGGTTGGATCTGACCAATGAGAAATTGATCTCTGGTGTGGAACACCAGTCACCCATGTTGGTAATGACCAGGTCTAAGATATTGCTGCCCCTGGTAGGGGTGTGGATAAGTTTATCCACGGCACTGGAATTTATGAATTCCAGAAAACGTTGAGCAAAAGAGTTGGTATATGAGTAGTTTTCCCAGTTAATGGTGGGGTAGTTGAAATCGCCCATTATTAGGGTGTTGGGTTGTACCCTAATATTTTCCAGTGTATCAATAAATAGGGAGTGGGAATCCTGGGGCATGGTGGGGGATTTGTAGCAAGTTATAATTTGGATTGTGGTCTTGCCCAGAGTTAGTTGCACTTAGATAATCTCAGATGCATTATGCTGAGAAACTGGCCTGGAGGTGTGGATATCCTTAATGAATATGGACACACCTTTGCCTTTAGTGTTTCGGTCCAGGTTAGGTGGCCAAAAGTTGTGGTATGAATTATAGCTTGGTAATGCAGGGGTGCTCTGTGGAGACTTGAACCAGGTCTCTGTCACTGCACAGATATCGATATTCTCCATTTTAAGGAGTGCCTCGAGTGAATGCATTTTGAGGTTTAGACTTCTAGCATTGAATAGCATTACCCTCAGATTTTGCTTTCTTGTACCTGTTATGGTGGTGAATTGGTCATTTGAACCTTGCCTAAAAAAGGCACTATAGGGGTGGCAAGAGCCTTAGCCAGTATCCGGAATCCCAAGGGCGACAGGTGCAGGCCATCTGTGGCAAAGCATCGTGGACTGTCGATCATGCCATCCCAGGCAGACAGATACTGGATCCCCTTAGAATGACACCAGAAGCTTAGACAATTGTTGAAGTCAATCATTTTGTCCTTGTACTGTGGTATCATTCTGGGTGATTGCAGGATGCTACTCAGGGCTAGGGTCATACCTGCCTGGGCTACAGGATCGGAGAGCTCCTCCATCTCTCTTTTCATGTAGTCCAGGGAGGTACATCTCAGGTCATTCACACCAACATGGACAGTGACAGAGTCATATTTGTACTTGTTGTGGAGTGACCTGAGTGCATACATTACGTGGTAGATCCTGGCACCTGACAGGCAGCTGACAGTAACTTTCTCTTGTTTAGCCTGGTGAGTGGAACATCAGTGTGCATGACTATAGAGTCACCTATGACTAGAGTGTTGGGTACGTTGTTATGCCTTATGGGCTCTGGTTGAGTGGCACACTGAGTTTGTGGGCTATGTGTCATTTGGGTTGTGTTAGGGAAATGGAGTTTGCTTGTGTTTCTGCTTTGGAGGTCTCTGTTGCTTGAGCAGATTTTTATTGAGAGCCTCTGTGTATGTAGGTGTGTGTTTTGTGTTGCTATGTGTGTGTTTTGGTGGTATATGTTTTGAAGGACTATGTGATGAGCGTGGTGTGGTGCAAGTGTTTACCTTCTCCTATTGACTGTCTAGTCTAGTCTTGGGTGAAGAGAGCTTTGCTTCCAGTTTGGCTATATAACTGCATCTCTCACAGTGGTGAAACCATTTCTTGGAAGGAGAAAGAATGTTCTCCAGGCTGTGTAGTATACCCAGATATTATTAGCTAAAATTCATAATAACAAAAGTAAAGTAATAAACCCATGTCTGATTTCCTTTGATGCTTTATAATGACAATGTATAAAGTCAGAGTTTTTCCACATGTATGCCACTACATGAATCTAAGATTTGTTTGACCTAAAGATAATTACAGTTAACATACGGAGTGCTTAGTACCTTGCCTGTTGAAGGGGAAGGCCAACTAAGAACTGAACTTCATGAACATAAAACATTCATCTTGATGTATATCTGGATTTAGGATCCCTTACTCAACTCAGATTAGTTCAGATACCCTGCTATGCTGTGTATGAAATGAAAATTCCCAGCTTCTGATCCATTAGCATTGCCTTTAAATCTGCTGCTATTTCTGCTAGTGTGGAATTCAATTAAAGCTGATAAATCACGTGTTTGGACTTGACAGTATATAATACCATCTAATAGCCATTACTGCTAAATTGTACTGATAGTGTAGTGATAACTTAAATATTTTAAGTGAAGATTGTTTTCAAAATAAATAGTTCCATATACCTCTAAAGAGTACAGGAGAATTTGCAGAGTGCTGCATTTGTTTCTTATGTTCCATGACATTTTTATTAATTTAAATTTGTTTACTGACTAGATGGACTGGTCCTAGGACCTTATCAACCATGATCTAGGTGCCAAGGGAGCAAAGATGTGAAATAACATAGATGCAGAACTGTATTAACTTTAACTGAGCTTTAATAGTAGGTATAGTGCTGCTACAATGCTTAGGACATAATTGAGATAACAATGGTTTGAACATTTTTAACAGGGTATACCATTTATAGTACTTTAATGATAGATACAGTAAGCAGTATTGACAGCTATTTAATAGTAATAGTACATATCATGACACTGCATTAACTATTACATAATACACTCATAAGCAAAACTCATCAAAAACTAGGGATTCTTTACAGAACCAAAGATTTTCTCAATGACACAACTAACACTACGCTTGCTACTACCTATCTCCTCCTTGGACTCCTCTTTACGATGCTCCCATCCTTACTCACCTCAAGGCTTCACAAAAATTAAAACCTGAACAATGATATAACAATGTTGCACATATCCCTTTCAGAGCCCACCACTATATAGCACTAAAAAAAAAACTAAATTGGTTAGAACTATCCCATCAACTAACATGAATACAGCTTTTTGCTACCTATAAAATTACCCACTATCTATCTGGTTGTCCAGCAATAAATAACATTCTGCACAACTTTGTCCTGTTCAGTCATTATGATCAAATGACCAAACACTCCTGCCTGTCCACAAACTGCTGGACATTATCTGTACTGGTTCCTTACTTCTATCAATTTCTTTCTTCTGCCTTTCTCTCTAACATACTATAAACCATAAACCTGCTTTTCTCTCACTTCATATTGCAATTCCTGTTTGCAATACAAAGTCATGTAATCTATTCTTAACCAATGTTTTTATATTATGTGTAATTTGGTCTAATTATTTGAAGTTTTCTTTAATTATTTTCAAAGACTGTAAAATTATTGTTCTTATAATGTTTTGTAATACTTTGGAGTTTTTCTCCCTAGGCCTCTGCTGAAAAGGGTCTATATTATGTGATCAAAAAACATGTTCATCGAACATGTTTTCATTGACACATAAACAGCAAACACACTAATCTCTGGATGGCCACTTCAGCTAATTTTTTCCCAGGGTCAGTACTTATGGAACTGTAGAGATAACCCGACAACTGAACAGTTTATTTACTCTCAAACAATCAATTGGCTATGTCTAGAAAGGTAGGAGGCAAATCAATCCATAACAGTATCTGAAGTCCCACAGGTATATTATCAAAGATCCAAAAAGATTTTCTTGTCAACCATATCAAATACTGAACAGAGGTCTAAGGGGACCAAGACAAGATAATAACACTGATCTTTTTGCGTCAGGAAATCATTCCTGATCGTGATGAGGAACATCTCTGTACCATGCCTAGTGTGGAAAATAGACTGATGATCTCTATAATCCTGTAAAACTGTGTGAAATGAGAAAAATATCAGTAACTTTTCAAATAAAGGGAAGTTTAGAGAGAGAGGGTAGTACTTATCAATACTGTCAGGATCAAGTGACATTTTCTTAAGTCCCTCTTCAATGCAAATAGAAATACTCCGCAATTCATTGAGGATGGTATGATTTCATAAATCAGTGGATGAAATGCATCAGCACAGAGAACAGTTAGTTATGTTAGCCTTGGGTCTATGCTGCAGATAACAAGTCATATGCTTGAGACCAAGGAAATGAGAACAGGATATTAGAGCATCTGAACCCCCCACCTAGACTAAGGCAAAGTTACTTTACAGTTAACATAAACTTTCCCTAAACTTATTGCAGAGGAAGATAACATTTTCTTTACTGAGGCCAAATTAGCAGCAAAGAAGTCAGTGACCAATTCATTTTAATCTGTGTGTGCCAAGACGAGTCACATTACAGTTACCTCTAGACAAGAAGGCTTCTTATTATGAGAGATGTTCACTTCATAAACAGCATAACATATGTCAAGCCTACGTATGACATAAAAGAGGGTAGTATGTTTACATTTATTCTCAAGCCACTGAACAAGCATCCTTAATTGAGGAGCTTGTCATCACATATGGAAGGAGGTGGACAAGGCATACACTAGACAGGGCAAGCAGATACTGATACAATCCATTGCTTTATTGTAGGCTGCAACTAGTTTGTCAGGTCCATCTCCAGGGAACATGAAAAGAAAATGATGGAAGGCATGGACAAATTGATTGACAGTTACTGCATGAAACGTCCTGCGCTCCATCAAATCAAGATTGGGGTGAATTTACCAAGGTAAAACAACTGAAAACCTAGCAAGGTGATGACCACCAAGACATGGGTTTTAACACCACATCAGAGGTAGAAACACCACTTTGGAAAACCACATCAAGATTATAACCAAATGTTTGTGTTACAAAAGAAATTAATAAAAACAAAAAAACAAAAAGGCATGGTTTGTCAGGTAAAAGTCGCTTTAAACAAAGCAACAAAAGATTCGAGCAACTATCCTGTCAGAAAACAAAACAAAAGTAGATTAAAATGGCGCATACTATTTAATAAGAAAAGATGTGTGCTATTTAAATTTTTATTTATTAACCGGGAAAGTCCAACTTGGAACGTAGTCAGTTTTCAGCAGGGGTCTGGGGAGAAACACTCCAGATGCATGTCTTTGAACATGGGAGGAAACTGGAGCACCCAGAGGAAACCCACATGAATGCAAGGAAGACATGCAGACTCCGCACAGAAGGCACCTCAGCCAACAATTGAACCAGAGCACCTCTTGCTGTAAGGCAATAATGCTATAGCTGCACCACTGTACCATCGTTTGTTGATTTGCGTAAGTCTGATGAAACAGTCTGTAAATGTAAAAGCATTCACTTTTTCCTATTAAATACTGTGCACCATTTTAATCTACTTTTGTTTAATTTTGAGTTATCAGTGTATGTTTTCTGCGATGATATTTGCTTGATTCTTCTGTTGCTACAAAGGAAATTACCCAAGCAACGATTAGAACTCTTACAATACCAAGCAAGTCAAATCACACAACACTATGTCATAAGCCCAAATCCTATGCAATTTGGTGATCCTAACACCAAGATAAAAACAAATCTGTGAACTCCTGAAGGACTGCCCTCTCATTACCTGGTGGAAGGTGGAACCTACAGTTTCCTTCTTTTCCATGATGTACTAAGAAGTGTTGGTGCCTCCAACATTAATCTTGCTGAAATGTAACTCAGATGCAAGAGTTACTAAAAACACATTATGACCATACCTCATATCCTGTCTATCCTGAAGTACTGACCCATGGAAAAACCTGGAACCATAGCAGATGCTAAGTGAAATTCTCATCCATCCATATTTCTGTGATGAATGTGAGGTAAACATAGTGCAGCAAGTAAGAAGTAACACTTGACTCAACCAGCTGTGTTGACATAGAAGGAGGGAGCCTTGACTATAGCCCAGGTGTCTCAGGGTTCATTAACATGGGTATTTGTTGCTGATGTATGGGGAAGATGGACGTATCTGTTATGCAGTTGAAGGGTGGTTGTCTTGGAGAAGAAACAGGGATGCACAGGGTGGCCATGGCACAAGTCTCTTTCCTCTAAGTTGGGAATACCAAATAAAGGAGAAGCAAATGATCTGAAATCTGATAGAAGGACTCATGATGGTCATCAGGTACAGAGATAAATAATGATATAAAAATTGATAAAAAAAAATAATGTCTGACTTGTTGCTCATGGACCTGGCATTAGATCCACTTCTGTTTAAATGTCAGGTTCTCAAAATACCTGTATTAAGCTATCACTGTGATATCTCACACTAGGGTGTTCCTTGGCCATCAAAACAATCAATGCTTTCATACTGTCAGACGCACCTCCCATTGCTAGTAAATTTAATGCAGTTTCCTCAACAGGAACAACAAATGTCAGGAGGATCTAAGCTATTTGGAGTAGATAAAGTTCAATTTGTAGCTCAACAGCTAGAAGAACCAGGCAGGGGAGAATGGAAGTGAATAGGCATTGTCAGCTTGCCATTCAGAAGGTGAGGGAGGTTTGTCTGTCTCTCTCCGCATGGGTGACACCGTGATGGAGCAGCAAGTGTTGCACTCACAAAGTCTGGGTCTATCAAATAGGCACTGCTATGATTCCCATGGCAAGCAGCATGCAGTGGAGCTCACTGATTTGAAATGAAGAAAGGGTGATCCAAGAAATTGATCTCCTGAAAATGAAATTGGAAGGTGAACTTCAAAAATTCAGTAGTATGATTGAGGTATTGGATGAACAAAGGAATGCTCTCCGCAGTTCCCTTCCACAAAATAAAAATGTCATCCAAAAACCTACAATAAAAAGTTATATTAGCAAAGAATTCACTTTTAAATACATGCTCTCTTTCCCATTCTAGGCGTACCAGGTTTGCATAGGTTGGGGTGCATGCTGCTCCCATCGCTACACCCCTAACCTGTTGGAAATAGTCACCCTCAAAAAAGATATAGTTGTTTTCCAGAATAAGTCCCATTATTTCACATATTAGGTGAACCTCATCACAATGTAGTTTGGACATACTAAATAGTGTCTCTTCAAAATAGGTTAAAGCTTCTTATTTGGGAATACAGGAAAAAAAATTATTTTCAGGAGATCAATTTCTTGGATACTAAAATCATTAAAGATAAAGAAAAATGTATATCTAGGATATACCGTAAAAAAACCTTTTGTGATAATTATTTACACTTTCATAGTTACCACCCGGTGTCACAGAAAAGGAGTATTATTAAAGGACAGGCTATTAGAATAGCTAGAATGACATCTTTAAAGGAAGATGTCCTTAGTGAATTTGACTTCTTGAAAGGTATGTTTTTAGATAGAGGCTACCCCCTAGATTTAGTTGATAATACACTTAATGAAGTTTTAAAAGAATGGGGTAAAAAATATACCCCTCTTTTAGACAAGGGACTGAGTAAAATCGAGGACCTTGAGGAAAATGTTGAAAATGTGAGTGACATTAATTTTGAACAAACCTGTATTGTACAGTACAGTCCTTTATATCAACAAGTAAAGAAAGTAATATACAAGAACTGGAGCATCTTTAAAGTTGACAATGATATTTACCAAGTGGTGGGAGAAAAACTTGTTTTTACTACAAAAATTGGCCCTAATATAAAAAGAATTCTAGAAAACAAACATCACAATTTAATTTAGTGAAACAAGAAATGGTAGTAGACCCTGTGGTAGATGTAGTTATTGTTCCTACATTCTACAAGAAAACATGATTTGTTTGGACAATAAAAATAAAAGTGTGGTCTACTTAAAAAGAGGCAATTGTTATTCCAGCAAGTTGGTATACATTGCTAGGTGCAAAACCTGTACTTCCTATTACATTGGAAAGACTGAAAGACTATTAAAGACTAGAATATACGAGCATTTGTATGATATAAAGAACAAAAGGGATACCAATGCTCTGTATAAACACAGTACCCAATGTGATGGTTACACAGGTTTTAAATTTGCTATTCTTGATTTAATAAACATAGAAGCTAGGGGTGGGGATTGGCAGAATGCATTATATAAAAAAGAACTGTTGTGGCAATTGAGGTTAGCAGCAAATTTCCCCCCTGGTTTAAATGATTATCTAAGTTTACTAACTGTTCTCAAGGAAAAAGCAGAGCATATTTAAATTCTCCTTGTAACAAGTACGTTTATGTTTAAAACAAATTTTTTTTAAAGTAGTTGAGCATAATGAAAGAAATATATACATATAAACGTATTTCTAGATTTGGAACTGTGTTTGAAATATATTCTTTTTAGAAAAATATTTCTTTTTTAACAAGACATTACTTGGTATTCTTCTAAATATTAATTGTTTTAAACACTTGTTTATCATTGGGATATGTTTAACCAATCATCGGCAAGTTGATAGTATAAAAAATGCTTTTTAACTGTTGTTCAGGTTAATTCTGATGAAGTCAAAGTAGATTGATGAAAGCGCTTAATTTTTGTAACAATAAAAGAGTGTTTTGGGACTCACAACAATAGTGCTTTATTTTTTGGTTTATCTGTTTTCTAAGAGCACTATTGCACCACCTACTCTTTGGTCAATTATGTTAATCTATTGTGTTGTTGATATTTTAATTATTACTGTATGTACATTAGTCTTATTGTCATTCATAATATGTGTGCATTGTTTAGTCTTGTGCGAGGACCAAAGCAACATAATTTCCTTCAGTTTGCACTGCTGTCTATATCTGATCGACAATAAAGTTTACTTTGACTTAAACAAACCCAAAGCATCGAGATTTCGGTATCTCGACATTTAAAAGTGGAGGGGGGAGACAGACACCTAAAATAAAGCGTTTGCAAGGGGGCAAGCCCCCCTGCAAACACTTTACTTTTTTGTTCATTTGTGGTTTTTTTTTCTCTTTTAAATGATGAGATACCGAACTCTCTGCATTTTGGGTTCTTTTTTTAAAACTCGAGATTTCGGCATTTAAAAGTGGACCCATATATATATATATATATATATATATATATATATATATATATATATATATATATATATATATGTATATATAAAAATATATGTATGTATATGGGTCTACTTCACTTCAACAAAATCCCATTTCACTGAGACCAAATTCCCTAAAGTTCACAACACTGAAAACTTAATTTCACTGAATCTCATTTCACTGACAGCTTACAATGCTACATTTCACAAGACTAAATGAGAAACCATAGACAAACAAACTCACAAAACTAAAGCCTACCTCTTTCCTCAACTTAACAACCACTTATTTATCCTCTTAAGAGAAAACAGACAATATATTACCAAACTAAGTGGGGAGCTACACCCCCATACCCCCCCCAACATGGGGGGCTGTGCTCCCTACACCCCCTAACTATATATACAAATTCTAGGTCGCACTACAATGGGGATAAGGGCATATACCCTTTACTTGTCTCACAGTACTCTACACACTGCCACATCAAGTCTATAGCTTACAATTCAGTGAAATGAGATTCGATGAAATTAATTTTCAGTAATATGAACTTTAGGTGACTTGGTGTCGGTGAAATGAATGTCAGTGAAATGGGATTTCGGTGAAGTGAAGTGAAGTAGTTCTGTGTATGCACACACACACACACACACACATATATATATATATATATATATATATATATATATATATATATATATATATGGTTCCCTTCATTTCATCGAACATGGTTTGTGCAGCATCCTTCCATCAAAAGGACACCCACACAAAACTCACAATGGCGACTACCATATGTTCGAATGGCTACAATGTGAATGCATTTAGCCATTCAAACACATGGACAAATGTTGAAAATGGTTTTCAGCTAAACTATTTTCAACATATGCACTCCGAGGCTTTCCATGATTCGCTCACTCGATTCACGGAAATTCTTGCTCGCACAAACCATGTTCGATAAAGTGAAGGTAAACCTATATATATATATATATATATATATATATTATATATATATATATATATATATATCAGATATATATATATATATATATATATATATATATATATATAGATATATAGACATATATATATATATATATATATATATATATATATATATGTATATATATATATGTGTACATATATATATTGTTAATGCATTTTTAACCTGGTAGGCCATCATTCATTAATGAACTCTCCCTAGTAACCACTTGCCTTGGGATTCAAGAAACTCCATGCAGGCTTTGCGTGAAGCACAATGAGCAGCAGTGTTAATCGCATCTTCACGCTGCTCATCGTGCTTACACGAGTGCAAGCATAGCTTTGTGGCCAGCAGCCATTTCACCAGCTAAGAAACCATGCAGAGCAGCATGAGCACAGGAAGAAGATGCATTCAAATTTGCTTATGAGCAGAATTGCTCATCAAGATTGTGCGGGCAGCCACAGTGACTACCGGGAATAAAAATTCTGCAATACCAATATTAATAACACAGTAAAGAAATGTGTAGTCAGTGCAATGTACAATAAAAAATATTTGAAAAATGAAATAATGGGGGGGGAGGTAAATGGGAAGGGAAAATACAAGGAAACTTACATTAGTCAGGGAAAATGTGCTGATGAAAATGGGCACAGACATGTATGATAGGAATTAATAGAGAGTAAGAGGGCATTGCCAATATGTCACTGTCCCCAAAAATGTCAATGTATGTACACTTCAGGCACAAGTCAGTAACATAACATTAATCACCAATGTAGACAGCAGAATACATACTGCTGTTTACACTCCCTGAGCAAGTATATTATGATATAAACACACATTATTGTATATATGAGACAGTCACACAAGGTTACATGTCAATGGAGGTGAATGGCTGTGATATAAACATCACTGACATGTTGACTGGAAAAGACATTTAGCAAGGATGGTATATAAATTAGCTTTATGTAAGCACTCTAAAGATCTGAAAAAATGGCTTGTTTGAATATGATTTACATGTCACCATAACTCTTAAGCAGTCAGACACACATAACAACACACTCCTGGACAAATGTAGACAGAAACCGGCACAGTTATGAACACTTACAATATTATGACCATTAATGTGTGGCTTTGACAGAATATGTGAGTGTAACCTATACATGTTCTTCAGGAACAGACATCTACAACTGTAATGATTGTCCATATTTTATAAGTGGAATTCACCTACCCTTCCCCAGAAATGTCCAATTTTTGGAGGGTTGGAGAGGGATGGTGTTAAAAGTAGAGTTGAAATTAGGGTCAGTCATAGCCAGTTGACAGGTTTTCATGACAACATAAGCCACAATCATCACTTGCAAGAATCAAACCCATGTTTTAAATGTCATCATTGAGCCGTGTATTTACTGAGGTGCAACACAGAAAGAATTTTCACACAGGCATCTAGTAGAACACCATGAAGAGAAATCTACACTATCAAATCCTAATGGGTGTACATACCAAAGAATAGTTCTGCATGGCCTACCAGATGTGTGGGAGCTCACTGTGCCAAATGTGATACACTTGACTAAAGCATACCTGGCTGACTTAGGTATCAGCCATATGGATAACAACACATACAAACACCACATTATTATGAGTGGTTTCCCTGCAAACAGGTGGGTATTGCATGCATCTGACATGTAATACCAATGGATATTATCTGAAGCATCTGCAACTGAAGTGTGAATTAAGAACTGATCTGTTATAATGAATGGTACAGCAGTATGTGAGAATGACAGCACAGAAAGTACAGCAGTGCAAAGTGGTGTCAGTCATCTAAGAAGCTGTCACTGTAATTTTGTGCATATAGCAAACACTGCATGGTGCACCCACTATAAGTACATGTGAAAACTCAAGACATGTGACACAGGATCAGTGTCCCCGTGACATTGCCATTCAAAATATTATACTGCCATGAAATTCTGACATACATCCGTATGTGTTCATGCAAACTATCAAGTGATAATACCCATACTGATGTGATGTACTGGTAAGTCCATGATGCAGTACAGTCATGCTATAGCTGTACATAGACTACAGTTCACTTCATAGGATCATATGTTCATAGACGAGTACTACGCTAATGGCCCAAGATCCCATACAAGACTAGCCAGATTCAAACCGAGTTTAAACAATTTTCAATAGTTCGGTGAACAAGGTTTATAGAGGTATGAGTGTATGCTATGGTATATAATACCGACTGCCTCTGTCCATGAAGGTCAGGGGCACCACTCCAGCAGTAAATGTATGATTACATATCCTCTGATCTAGGTTTCACTTGAAGAGGGTTGGGGAGGATGTTGCTTTACATAAATGGGAAGCTTGTTCCAGGGAAGGTGTAGTCCTTGAAAGATGTATAATCTCTCCGACATGATTTATTTATGTCAGAGGCTAGGTTAATATCCTTGGAATGAATGGCACTCATGTAGTTTGATTTATGAATGTGTAATATTTCCATCAGGGCTAGATTGGATAATGCCCTGTAGGTCAGACACAGATCACTCCTCAATATAGCACATGTGATAGCATTTTCAATCTTTCCATATAGGGCTTTTTTTAATAACCTGTATCTTCCTAGTGAGAAAACTGAGTTCACTGTAGCTGTTTCAAATGTCTGGTGAGGTACATGCCAAAGGGTGCATTGTACTCAATTATGTGTGTGATGAGGGCCAAGAACAATAGGATTATAACATCCTTTGATCTGGATGCCATCCCTTCATTTATGGGTTCTGGGACATAGAAGGACTTTTTCACTACTGTGGACATGGGGTGGTTAAAGCTCAGATTAGTATCAACCTGAGTATTCAGATCATGTACCACTGGGTCTGCTCTTACTGGGCTGCAGTCTGTATTGTAATTGGATGATGTATTTGCTTTCCAAAAGGGAATAATTATGATTTTTTTTGTTTGTTGCATTTAGTTTCTTTCCCTGTCTATGGCAACAATCATCTGCATGCATTAATTAACCCAGTATATCAGCATTGTTCATATATTCAGTGATTGCTCCCAGTTTGCAGTCATCCACATTCTTGGTCAGATAAAGGCTGTCTACATTTTCATTGACTTTTGACAAATAAATACTGATCAGGAAAGGATCTAGTAAAGAACCCTGTGATATAATCCTGGTGACTGTCTTCTTGCTAGACGTGAATTCACCCACTTTGACAGTATGTGACCTGTTGGTAAGACATTTGGCTATCCACCTTGTGACACAGGGGTTTATGCCCAGCTTAGTGAGTTTTTCTGTAATACCTGAGTGGGGAATTGTGTCAAATGCTTTGGCCAGATCAAGTTAGGTGAGATGCATAGTCTTTCCCATGATAGTTCACACTGCCTGCCTTGACCTGGCCAAGGCATTTGACACAATACCCCACTTGGACATTGAAGACACACTAAAGAGGTTAGGTAGAAACCCTCATGTTACCCAGTGGATAACCAACTGGTTCACAGGCAGGACACAGAAAGTTAGAAATTAATTTTTCACCTGTCACAAGCAAAATTCATCAGGCATCAGTCCTTGGACTGCTCCTTTTTGGCATTTACTTCTCTGAAGTCAAGGCCAATGTCAGTGGCCTCTGGCTGACTAAATTTGCAGATAACTGCAAATTAGGAGCTGCCATTGAATTCCACAGCAATACAAATGTTCTCCAGGAAGGGCTGACACAGACAAACAACTGGTGTCAGAGCCATGGATAAAACTATATGTCAATAAATGCATAATAGTATCCTTTCGGAAATCATCCTCCCCTGGTAGCTATCATATTGGCAACACACCCCTAAGAGATGACCCAGAAGTCAGGGACTTGAGGACACACATAGACAGTAACTTAGCCTTTGACCATCATGTGTCTACAGTAATGAGGAAATCATTCTATGTTGCCCAACTTATAAACAAAGGTATGGCATCTAGCGCCAAGGAAGTCATTGTTCCACTGTATCTGGCATTCATCAGACCTATCATTAAGTACAATGCCCCCTTTGATATGTGACTAGCAAGGCATAGCAAACAATTGGAACATCTACAGAAGTTCCTCACTAAAAGAATACAGGGCATAAGTAACATGCCCTATGCAGACCACCTCAAGGCCCTATCCCTGTATTCTGTCTCCTACAGGCTGTTGAGCAGATATGTATGCCTGGCATATGAGGCATTGTAAGACCCCACTCTGATGGACCTCCTGCATATTCACAAAACAAACAGCACCAGAATTACCCATTCTAAAGACTTAACCCTGCCTGTGATATAAATAGGACCAGCTGGAGAAACAGGTATGTATCCCAGAGACTGCCCCATCTCTGGAACAGACTCCCCATCCATGTGAAGCAGAGTTCCTCCCTAACCCAATTCAAGTGTAACTTGAACAGTTGGATGGGTAACAGGAAATTCCTCCCTGGTTTGACAGCTATGTCTCTAATGGACACAGGCACCCTGTAAATGTTTCATCTCTCAGGCCCCTGCTTGTAAATGTTTCATCTCCCAAGCCCCTGCTTACACTTATCAAGGGTACCAGAACTTGTCAGAGATTTAGGATGCATGTCTAGGCTTAAAAAGGCCCTTGTGTTATTAGTCTAGTAAACACCCATGAATATATGAACACAGACCACCCAAGTGTTGCACTTTTCACATTCTGCATCAAACATACACTTTGATAACACCTTTCCCCTGAACTCTGTATTCTCCTGACCAAAGTCAAAGTCTCATAACTGTATTTGATAAAAAACACACATACTGTCATAACTGCCATCATCTGACCACTCACATTGCCAGACCCTACATTCAAAACCACCTGCCCCCTCAAACATACACACACACACACACACACACACACACACACACACACACACACACACACACACACACACACACACACACACACACACACACACACACACACACATGCAAGTATGTTCATACACACACATATTGCTTACCTGGAAAAATACCTACCACACATATTCACCGATACACTCCTACACATGCTCACATTGCTATGGTAGAGCTAGCAATTCTCAAATATAGTAGGAAAAAGTCACTACATCAGTGAGAAGCCAGACTGATCACATCAACGACTGATGTATATGCACACTCTTATTTATTTATTTATTATTTATTTATTTGCATTTGTTGACCGGGATAGTCCACTGGGTTGAGATGGCACATTTTCACTGGAGGCCCGGAGAGAAAAGCTCCACAAGAACATATGTTACATTACATGATAATATTTACATATATGTAAGGTTACATTATGTTACTTAATGAACAGTATTTAAATCAATGCATCAAGATAAACCAGGTTGACAGAGACAAAGCTGAATTAGATACATGTTTAACAGAACAAAGAAGGGGGGGGTAGGAAGACAGTTGGTTGAGAAGTACTTTAAGTAGGAGCATGAGAGGGACATTCCCATTTGGAGGACAGATACATGAAGAGCTGGCTTTTGAAGTTATTATGGTTAGGTATTGCATAGGTGAGAGGGGAGAGAATTCCAGAGTTTGGCTATTGTGAAGGATAGTAGTAGTTGACCTGGGGGATGACAGGGTTTGCGTACTTGAAGCAAATTTTGGTTCTCTGATCATAGGGAGTGGGGGAGGGTGTAGGGTGTTAGAGCTGTGGCTAGGGATGGACAGTCATAAGGTTTGAAGATGAGCTTGTGAGTAGTGATAAGTTGTAAGTATCTAAGGTAGTTGGGGAGTTCTAGCCATTTGAGGTTGAGCAGTGAGTGGCAATGATGGGATGAGCTTTTGGAGTTAGTAGTGAATTTGCTATTTTTTTGATAGCAGGCTTCTTGTTTGGAAAGCAGGCCTAGTTGGGGATTGGTAAATAGTGGAGTGCTGTACATGAGGGATGGGAGGAGGAAGGTAGTTGCAAGTGTTCGCCGGGTGGAGGGGCTGAGATAGCGATTGTGTCTGTATAGGAGACCTATCTTCTGATGTTTTTTTTTTTTGATGGCGGAGTATATGTGGGAGTCAAACCTTAGGTTTTTATCAATAATGATTCCTAGCAGTTTGTTTGAGGGGACTATTGCTAGCTGAGTTTTATTGTGGCTTGTATTGCAGAACAGATTTCTGTCTAAAGTGGAATTTCTAGTAGGGGTAAAAATCCTTAGTTTTGTTTTGGAGGCATTTAGAGCAAGGTGATTGTCTTTCATCCAAGATTCTGTTTTGGAGAAGGCAAGCTGGGTTTTTATTAGTAGCTCAGCGGGGGAGGTGGCAGAGGAGATGATGGTGGAGTCATCTGCATATTGGATGATGGTGGCTTTGGGGATGGAGAGGTGGAAATTGTTGATAAATATATTAAAGAGCATAGGACCAAGAACAGAGCCTTGAGGGACTCCGCTGGGTGTGGGTAGGAAAGGAGAGTTAGATTCCTTCCACTGGATGGCTTGTTGGTGGTTAGATCGGTAGCTGGTGAACCAAGCAAGGGTGGAGGGAGAGAGATTTAAGGATGAGAGCTTGGATGGAAGTATAGGATGGGAGATGGGGTTGAATGATTTTGAAAGGTCTAAGAATAGTGATGATACATAGTTGCCCTTATCACGTGCGAGGTTTATGGTCTCTAGAAAGGAAAGGAGGGCAGTGATGGCACTGTGGCTGGGGTGGAAGCCATGTTGGGTGTGGGAGAGAATTTGTTTAGTTTGAGGTATTGCATGATTTGGGCATTGATGTTTTTTTCAAGTATTTTTGAGAGGGGGGAGTGTATGGCTATAGGTCTGAAGTTGGTTGTATCTATGTTTTTACCATCTTTATGAAGAGGAATGATGTATGCTTGGTGCCAGTTGGTAGGGACGTATTATTCCTGTATAGATCTGTTTATTAGAATAGATACAGAGCAGGCAATGGTTTCAGCAGTCTTTGAGGAAGGAGGGTGGTAGATTGTCTTATGCATTGGTACAGGGTTTTAGCTTGAGGAGAAGTCTTTTTATTGTGTTTGTGGGGATGGGTTTGAGGGTAAAGGGGGAGGAAGGAGGAGGGTTAGAGGGAGGAGGGTTGCTGTTGGGGGGTGCAGGAAGGAGGAGAGGTCAGGGAAGGGGGATGATAGTTTAGCAATAATATCAATGAAGAAATGGTTGACATTGTGGCAGTTTGCAGATCTGAGAGAGTGGGGTCTCGGCATGGGTTGCTTTTATTGCCTGGGTGAAGGATGGAAGACACAGAGCTCCAAACTCTTTTTGGATTGGATGAGTGAATGGATTGGAGTTTATTGCAGTAGTTTTTGCGGTCTTTGGTTAACAATTATTTGGCTAAGTTACATAGTTGTTTAAAGTCTAGGAGGGAGCTGGTTGTGTTTTGTTTTTGGTATTGTTTCCATTTTATTATCACGCTGATGCATGATGTTTCTAGTTTCATGGGATAGCCAGGGGCATGGATTTGATTTGATTCTTTTTTTAGTTCTTAGGGGGGCCTGTTGATTTAGGATGGTTAGGAATGTATTATTAAAATAGGATAATGCATCGTCAAGTGGGAGAGTTTTTAGGGGTGACCAGTCTATATGTTTAAGGCACTCTTAATGAATATACATACTTAGCACCTGTACTCAACAAGAGTGTACTATGGACATGTAGGGATCAACAAGCTGGCTGTTGATAAGATGGCTAGTAATATTATGAATGACACCCACTTTAAAGATGTTGTATATTACACAATTTTATTACTCCTAAATATAGGAAACTTTCATTCTTTTTCTATGTATCACAGTAGTAAGGAAGCATTCTGTGTTGTGCATCTCATAAGTAAGGGCACTGCATTCAAGATCAATGGTGTTATAACTCCTCTCTACTCGAACCTCATCAGATGACCGAGTATAACACTCCCTTTTCCATGTACCTCACCAGACACATATAGCAGCTGGACAGATCACAGAAGTTTCTCACTAAGAGAATTCAGGGCCTCCAAAACATGATGTACATGGAAATACTGAAATCCCTGTCACTGTACTCTATATCATACAGGCTACTGAGAAGTGACCTTTGCCTGGCCTGCAGAGCAGCCTCAGACCCTGGTGCACATCTGCAAATTAAATGGGACAAGAGTCACTCACTCCAGGGATTTCAACCTATCCTGTGGCATCAACAGAACATGCTGGAGAGACAGTTATGACTCCCAGAGATTGCTGTTCCTCTGGAATAAACTCCCAATTTACGTGAAGCAGAGCTCTTTAATGATTCTATTCCAGCACAACCTAGACAATTGGATAGAAGACCATAAATTCACCTCTGGGGTGGTGCCTATATCCCTCATGGACAGGGGCAGTTTGTGCTGATCATAGAATCACTCTGCATATAAAGACCCATCTAACCATCGTCAATTAGGGAACAAGGGTAAAATATGGCTAGGCTTGTAAAGTCCCTAGGGCCATTAGCCTAGTAACCTCCTATGAACCTATGAACCTATGTGATCTATGACAATGGGGAGTTCAAGCAGCCTCATAACAACTTTGTAACACTGCACAATGCCATCATCTTCACCTCTGAGTATCTACAGTATTTAGTGTTGCATTACACATGTTTACCTTCTTTCATTTTTCTCCTACAACTTCAGTTTATCCTCCCATTGCAAGTCACACCATCAGCACTATGACCAGTCATCACAATACACAGTTTAAAGTTATTTCCTTCCTCCGTGGGTGCTAATTGTACAATGAAGTGAGCTTGTATAACATACATTTGCTGGTCCACTGCATTTTTCCAGTATTGGGCAAATAGCAATAGCTTTCCATTTTATTAACAGGTGGGACCAGATTTTCATCCTGTCATCTGTAGGATTCCATTTTATGAACTATGCCACTACCAGCAATTTGCCAAATGGTGATTTTTTTCAGTAAAAGAAAAATCACATTCAAGGACAAGCAAGTTCAATATCACTGCCATAATTCATGAAATTAGGCTGGTTATGGTATATTGCAAATCACAGGTGAAAATAATTATGGCATCTAAAACCATGAACCATTATTACATTTTGAGGATGCATTTTTGTAATCTTTGCAATTTTTAGTGTTTGGTCATAGAATATGAATTTGATTTCATGGCACCTCAGAAGAATGACCAATGTCATTTTTAATTAAAATAATTATTTGCTCAATTTTATATATTTATTTATTTTTGGCACATGATTATTATTATTATTTTTTTTTTTGCTGTTTGAATCTCTTCCAGCTCATATAATCTGTAAGATACATTAAACTCAAGGCTCTTTTATTTCATGAGATGAAAGTCCTCAATTAATTATGGAACGCATTTAATTTTTATTTGTCCTGATTCCAAACTAAGGTTGTCCTTTGTCTGTGAAACTACCAGCATGTCAATATATGAACCTTTTTTTTTCAGATGAATTCAGAACCTAAGACCATTGGCAGAGCATAATAAAAAGAGAAATGACATTTATCACCAAATTACCACCCATACATATAAGGCATTATTTTTTTTTACTTTCCAAGAAAATGGTTCATTAATGCATTATGCATATGTAAGAGATTGGAAATTAGAAAAAAAGACACTGTGATGTCATACTGAGAGTCATGAAGTACAACTGCTACAGCCTATGCAGACTGTCTCTGTCATAACATAAGCAATATGAAAACTGAAACCCTAATGTTATGCAGGGAAGTATTCTGTGATTCAGATGGCCTACTTCTTAACTCAGGGTTTGCCCTTTCTGATTGAGAAATCAAAGTTTTCCCCAAATGCACACTCCGTACATCAACAGTAGGATTCATCTACCATGCTCTTTAAGCTTTGCAGCAACCAACAACAACCACACACAGTCTGAGTTTCTTTCTGAAACATAACTATCCTGGAAATGATTAGACTGCTTCAGCACCAAGCCTGGTGGTGAGTGGACTCACCTCTTGATGCGCAAACTCAGCCTGGAAGTGAATGAACCCCCCCCCCCCACACACACACACACAAACCCTTGAACCCAATCTGCCAATAAATGCAGTCTTGTATAACACCTACATGTTGCCAGTCAAAAACTGGATACACCTAACATACCTAACCTGTCAGAGACTGGCTTGTACGTTCTCTTCCTTTTATGATGTACTAGGTGTCCCCTCCCCTCTATCTAGCTATCCTGCTCTCTGTCAAAGCCTCTCATCAAGTCTATTATTTTATCAGATACTGGCAACGGCTGCTACCCATCCTGTGTGATAGTGATCTCGGTGTTCGGCCATGTTGTGATGATAATGATAATATTTGCTGAAGCTTCTCCTGCCTGTTAAATGAGACAGCAAGCGATCTCTGCTTCCATTACCAGACTTGCAAGTTCTGCAGTCCAGCTTCCTTTTTCTTCATAAGATAATTTTGCTATACTGCATCTCTTTTTATTGCTCCATGCCGGGAATAATCAAGTGACTCGTGTTACACTAAGTGAGGAATTACCATTGTATGCCATTCATATTCCACATAAGCTGCCTCATGAAGCACCATCCGTATATACTAAGCCCCACCTCCCTCATCAGATCATCATTGCAGTGTGCGGACACTGTATAAACAACTTCCCAGCTAACAGCACCAGTTCACGAATTTGAGCCACACTTCAATATTTTAAATTCAAACTTGTAACCTATACAGTTTTTGAGACTAACTCAGAAATTTGACAGATATTATTTCTGCAACTGAAAAGTTTTCTGTTTCTTTTCTACTCTAGTGATAAATTAATAATGGCATTGTTGCATCCAACCATTTTTCCATAACCCCTTTTTCCCATGCATATTTACAGTAAAATAAGACACTTTGGCAATTTCTTGTTTCTTAAATAACGTGTATACATATTCTATCATTGATATGCAGTCTTTTTTTTGAATAACATCACAACATGCATGTTGTTTTTACTGACCTTTACTCAACAGAACACATCAGTTAAGTTATGATTGATTCATCACTTCTCTTTTCAGCCATGATATATGTAACATATGCACATAAGAACTTTACAAATGTAAATATCAGCTTTAGAAACCACTTGCTTGACCACAGAAAAATCAACCCAGTGACATTTGACTGAATTAGGCAGACTGAAATTTTACTGTCACATTATGACCATGGGGAAGAAAGAAGAGAAAAGGAGAGGTTTTTTAATGACCGATCCCCCATTAGCAATATCTAATGTACAATACAATACCCTTGAAATTATTATTTAACATTATGAATAAGCTCAGAAGGCTGTGGGTTCTATCCCCACACATGCTTCTTGGATTATTGTTCTAATACTGACCCTACATTGTGATATAACTGATATATGACAGTCTTATAGTACTGTCCTATACAGGAGATGATAAACTGAGGTCTTATTGGCTTCACTTGGTGGTAGTTGATGTTGATGTAGATGTTAACTATCCCATGGCATTTATCAGAGAGAGAAATGGGAGAATCTCCTCCTTGCCCTGGACAAACTTGCCAGTTTTCCATGAGAAAAAAAAAATCTAAAATCTTTGGTTCAGTTTTGGGATACGTAGCGGAAGATTTTTAATTGGTAATAACAAAGCTAATGAGACTGCGGTGGTGGTGCTGCGGTAGCATTGTCGCCTCACAATTAGACGTTGCCCGTTCGATTCTCAGTTAGAGCTTCTTCTGTGTGGCGACATGCGTGAATGGGCGTTCCTTCATTGAAGGTTGTGCGTTAGGCCCGGCAAGCCAGCACGTAAAAATCTACTGCCAATCATTAGCAGACCGGAGTTCCGCTGTGGCGACCCCTAACCGGGAAAAGCCGAAAGACACAAACAAACAAACAATAACAAAGTTAATGAGAGACTGGCCACTAAAACCTCCTGCTGTTTCTTTCTTAATTGACGTGCTTGTTATTATCAAGTTATTTTGTCAGTCTGCATCATTTTAAGTTATTTTGTTTATCATTGTCCTCATTTAGATCCTATAGCAACTGAGTATGTTTTTTAAGCTATTTTACACCCTTATTTTGATCAATTCCAGTTAACAGCTGTGTTATAGTTTGCTGTCTATGTGGTCTAGCTGTACAAATTAAACTCTGTTTTTTCCCTCTGGTGAGAGAAAAGAGTTATAGTGGAGTTCAAGAGTTTATAATTTCTATTGTCCATTGTTGAATTTTTTTTTTTTTTTTTTTTTTTGAATCCTTGGTACTTGTTTTAAATTTGGCGTTCCTGTTCTGAACTACACTGCACACAGGGCAATTGCAACATGTATTGCTGTATATAGACACAGAAGGTTTAATTAGACTGTCCATCTAGCATTTGTACTATTTGCCCTCACATTGTTTAGTTTATCCTCTGCATCCACGAGCCAAGCTGCACTATATGTCAATATTTGAAGCCTTGAGCCACTGGTCCAGTACGAATTGAGAGTAGCTGATCTCCAGTATTTGTGGAACTGTGTCACTGCTCTGTCTGCCTATAAGCACTGGTCATTTGCATGGAGCAGTGCTGGACCCTTGTTAGCTGTGTCTATTAAACCAATCTGCTGCAGTATCCAGGTCTTATGTTCCCTAATGGCTCTGTTTTATCACTTACTAAATACAAATACAAATTTCAGTGAGCTTTACATATAAATGTTCTAAAGATGAGATAGATTTTTGGGATGTTACTGTTAGAAGGTTTGAGTTAAGGAACCTGCATACTAGTTTGTATAGGAAGCCAAGTAGGAAGAACACACTTTTGCATAAGAATAGTATGCATCCAAGGCATGCTGCTAAGAATGTACTCAGGGGAGAGGATGATGTGGCTGCATAATGATACGCAACTTAGGGTAGCCCTTATGAATCTTAAGGGTGATTTTTTGAATAGAGGATACTCTGAGAAAGAGATTCATGCCAGTATCACTCAGTTATTGAGTGAGAGGAATACTAGGGGCTGACCATATTTTTCTGAGCAACCCGATGGAGATGTGAGTGAATATGAACAAATTGAATTTGGAAGGGTGAGGGTTCCTATGACCTTTTCAAGTGATGTCAGTAGACTGAATTTGATATTACTGAGTAGGGTGACTTTCTTATTAATTATCACTGCTTGTTCCTTAACTAATTTATTTGATTAAGTACTGGTTAACTAAACTACTTAAATTGTGCTATTTCCTTGTATGTCTCCTATTCCCACTTTTTTACTTCACCTACCCCATTTTCTGGCTCCATATTAACATCTCTCTCTCTCTCTCTCTCTCTCTCTCTCACTCACTCACTCTCTTTACAGTCCCTTAAACACATTCAAAGGTCCAGCAAAAACAAAACAAAACAAAAAAAAACCCGGAAGCAACTCCCTGCATACAAGAACACGGAGAGTGGAACCCCTTATATACCAGTAAAAGCTACTGCAAGTCCTACTTTTAACAACAGACAGTGAGCAGTGTAGGTCTATTATAATCTTCTCTCTGTGATACCCCAACTGATTCTTCTGCTGTACACACTACTGGACCCCCCTTTTCCTCCCATTTATTGTAACAAATTTATACATTTTCCAAAGCTTTGCATTTATTTTATATTCTTATATTTTATTTATCATGTATATCACATTTCTTTTATATTCTTATATTTTATTCTCCCATTTATTGTAACAAATATATACAGTTTCCCAAAGCTTTACATTTATTTTATATTCTACTTCCCTGATGCTCTACTAAATCTGCTTTTGAATTCACACAGATAAACAGACACCACACCTTTAGGTACTGACCTGGGCTAGCTGGTTGATTGTTTTTCTCTTTTCACAGCTTTCTCCAAGTCCTGGTCCATAGCCTCCTCCTCTACTCTTGTTTTCCTAACATAATTCTAGTGAAAGTTTCCTAGCCCTGTCAAACCTGTTTTCTCACAGCTTTCCCCATGCCCTGGCTCTTAGCCGACCCCCTCTCTCGGTCTCCTAACATAATCTTATTGTAAGCTTCCCAGCCCTGTCAATCCTGTCTATTTCCTCCCTCTTCCTCTTGGGAGTTTACTTATTCCTCCCCTGAGCTGCAGAGCCATCTTTAAATACTTAGAACATCTGCTCCCCCTCCAGATTTCCTAACTTACTGATAGTTTTCTTTCCAGATAGCAACTCCGTAGTTGGCTTCAACCCACTTCATGTGTCTGTGCTCAGGCTTACTCCGCTCCACTGTCTACCCCCATTCCCACTCACTCCCACATCCAGATTACTGAAAATGTGCCCCTGTTAGAGAGGTGCCCTATGCGGCCGCCTAGTTGGCCTATGCCTAAGGACGGCTATGTATAAATGTAATTGATGTGGGTGGGGGATAATTGTGTGGTGGGGCAGGGGAGGAGCTCCTTCCCTGCCCCACCACCCAATTATCCCCCTCCAATCCCCTCTCATTACATCACTAGCCACACCTTTTCACTTCCCCTCACATTACACCATTAGCCACACTTCCAACCAAACCCACACATACCCAACATCTTAACTCACCTCATCATTACCCTATCAGTACAACCTCTTCTCCACCACCACATCTCACTATTGCACACTAATTCTCACTCTTTCATCACCTACATCCCGTACTACAATGTCCATCTCTACTATCACTACTCTACTTACCTGATCACTCTCTTTCAATATCCTACTACATCTAACCTCTCTACATCATTCTTCTACCTCCTCCTCCCACTGCCCATTATCCTCTCTTCCCATACACTCTGAACACACCACATCCTTCTCACAAATTTCAGCCAGCCTTTATGACACAAGCATATTATTATGTACCAAAGTAAAAATCCTCCCCCACAATCACCACAACAATAATATTTTCTCTCTAAATTATCCAATCAAAATAAAATGGAAATTAGAATACACTACTCTCCCATATCCTGTAACAAACCTATTGCTATTTGGAGACATACATCCCAACGTGGGTCTCATCTCTTCTCCTCTGCAACCCCCCAACTCCCTTAAATAATTAAACTTCACTACAATTAACCTCGAAAACATCAGAAATAAAATACCTGACTTCCATGCATGGATAGCCTACAACAAACCTGATATTATTGCCGCAACTGAAACATGGCTAAAACCCTGTATTAAGGACACAGAAGTCCTTCCCCCAGATTTCACCTGTCTTAGGGCCAACAGACCCAGAAAAAAGGTGGAGGCATCTCTCTAATGTCCCCATGTCCTTTACTATTGTCCCATATACAAAACCCATCTCACAGTTCTCCACAGCCAAACTTTTAGATTCTTTCCTTAAAATGAATAATTGCAAAAACCTCTGTGTGATGGTCATGTACATTCCCCCAGCCAATAACAACCCAGTTTTTGAGAAAATCCTTGCCTGGGCATCTACTAACATAAAAAATGAGACTATCATACCGGGAGATGTAAATATCAACTGGCTAGACATATCCCCACACCATTCTAACTACAATATCAATCTATATAAGTTCACCCAGCTAGTTAACACCATAACCAGGCCTAATAAAATTAATACTAATGGCTCAATCCTAGACTGGATTTTAGTGTCCGACCCAAATAAGATCACGTCTACTGGTACACTCTCCAATAGTATAAGTGACCACTTTCTGGCGTTTATACAATGTGAATGTACCACAACAATTAATAAACATCAGTATAGGGTTACCAGAGATGAATCCCAGTTCTGTCCATCTAGCTTTAACCAAAGTTTGCTTAGCATCAACTGGGATGGACTTAAATTACTTCCCTTTGATGAGGCAGTTGAGTTCTTCAACTCAATCTTCTTCAGCATACTAAACAATCTTGCTCCCCTTAGACAAAAGAGAGTAAAGACCAACCATGCCAATTGGCTAACAGGATCCACTAAGGATCTCATGAGATACAGGGAAAAATCATGGAAAATCTGGTAAAAAAAAAAAAAAAATCTGACCTTGCCCAATGCAAACAGCTCCGAAACCAGGTTAATCGCCTAGTACTACAATACAAAAAAAGAACACTACCTTACATTACAAAATCAACACAAGCAAAGCCCAAAGACATTCTGGAGCTATCTCAACTCTTTATTAAACCCAGCCTGTAGTAATAATCCTTGCCCAGACCCAAATAAAACACCCATTGAAATTGCTGCAGCCTTCAACTCCAATTTCATAGATACTATAGCCAATCTAACTACTACCTTTCCCAAGACCAACTTGTCCACCACAGACCTGTCCACAGCTAACACCAGTACACCCCCTATTCCCAATTTTTCTCTGTCACCTATACCTGCCTCGACTATTAAAAAATTGCTTCTAAAACTCAAACAATGCACAATTGCCCCTGACAATATACCAACCAAATACCTGCAAATCTCAGCCAGCTCAATCGCTTAACCTATCAGCATACTTCAAAACAGATCTATCCTAGAATCCTATATGCCCATCATCTGGAAAAAAGCTTATATCCTCCCTCTACATGACGGGGCCCCCAACCTAGACCCCACCAACTTCCGCCCCATTGCTATGCTATCACCCATCTCTAAGATTCTGGAAAAATATATTCATTCTCGATTTCTTCACCATCTGACTCACAACCACATCCTCTCCCCCACCCAACATGGATTTAGGCCAGGACATAGTAGCACCGCTGCCCTCATATCCTTCATGGACACTGTCAACCTAGCCTGTGATGTTGGTAAAATCATATCTTCACTATTTCTTGATCTTTCTAAAGCTTTTGATACTATATCCCACTCTCTCCTTCTAATAAAACTCTCTAACATAGGTACCTCACCTCAAACTCTAAACTGGTTCACTAATTACCTCACTAACAGGCTACTATCTACTAAATGGCAGAACTCTTACTACCTTTTCCAAAACAGCACCACTGGTGTTCCTCAAGACTCCATTTTACGGCCACTTCTGTTTAGCATATTTATCAATAACTTCCACACTGCACTCTCTCAAGGCTCAATTATCCAGTACGCAGATGACGCCACTATCATCTGCACTGCAAACAACTCCTCAGAACTACACCGACTCATCAAAAACGCCCTTGCTTCCACCAAAATTTGAATGTCTAATAATCATCTTGTCCTGAACCCCAACAAAAACCAAACTAGTAATCTTTGTCCCCAAAAAGTCTACACCCCTATAAAAAGAGAACTTCACCATTCAATCCCTAAATAGTACCACCATTCACATTGTACCTAGCACAAAACTCTTAGGTGTCATCATAGACGAAACCCTCACATTTGAATTGCACATCCAGTCCAATGTCAAAAAGAAACATCAAAAGCTTGGCACTCTCTACCAACACAAACATCTACTCAGTGCATCAGCCCCACTTTCCCTTGCCTCTTCTTTTCTATTACCCTCTCTTTTATATGGTGCCTCCCTCCGCACCAACATTCAGCCCTCTCTAAAGTCCAAACTAGACTCATGCTACAACAAAATTGCTAAGTATGTATCCAATGCCTCCTACTCATCCCACCATTGCTTATCATTACACAACCTAAAATGGCTTGAACTCCCCAACTATCTCACCTTTATCCGACTAACTACAGCTCAGGAACTCATTCATAATCCATCCATGTGCGCTGCTCTATCTTCTATACTTACTTTTTGGCTGGCAAGATGCTTTACTCCTTTACCATCGCAAAACTTTGGAAACCACCCCCCCCCCAACGCTTAGATCCACCCGCTCAGTAACCCTCTTCAAGACATCTCTGAAACAGCAACTCTTCTCATCTTGGCTGTGCACATGTGTTAACACCACATATAATGTAACTTCAACCGTCACAACTATTCTCACCCCCCACTCTAATACTCTGGCATCCTCCTTTTACATCCACCTGTCCTTTTACTTACTCCGCCTCTCCATCCTGTCCACTTCTCTCTTCTACTAACCCTCATTGTTCTTCCCTCTTTTCTACTTCCTTCTCTTCCTAACCCTTATAGTCCTACCATTGAAGCAGACAAGACATTCAGGTACACTCGCAGCCTACCTTAATATCATACCACCACTTATATTTGCAACAATATCCACTGAATTTGCTGATTACTGTAACAGGAATCGTATAGCCTACCGCTTAGCTATTTACACCTCCTAAATGTGTGAAAAGTTTAAATACCTAGCCTCTATTTAATTCCTCTATCTGCTTTGCACCCACTGCGTGAAGTGTCCTATATACATTTTGCTAACCGAAAACTACTCCTATGGAATGTTCTCATGTATATACTCTACATTGCTTGCATAATATCTTTGATTTGAGAATGATTACTTGTGTACTGTTTTTTTCACCAATTGTATATGCTGCCAATAATATGTACTAAATGTCTTTATTAATGTAAATTCTGTATTGTATGTGAAATGTCTTATATGTGGAGCTTTTCTCCCTGGGACTGCACTGAAAATGGGCACTTCTGGCCCAGCTGGACCATCCTGGTAAGCAAATTCAAATAAATGAATAAATAAATAAAATATCAGTGTTTTCTGTGACATCATTAAAAAGAACTGGGGAGTATTAAAAGTGCCTGAGGTAAAGAGGTTGTGAGTGAGAGACCCATGTGTGTGTATATATATATATATATATATATATATATATATATATATATATATATATATATATATATATATATATTTATACACAGACACACACACACACACACACACACACACACACACACACACACACACACACACACACACACATATATATATATATGGGTCCATATCTATTCATCGAACTGTCATTACAGCGACACACTTCATCGACACACACACACACAGATCACAAATTACAGGTAAGCTATCCTCCCCTCGCGACCCATGGTAGCACTTGTGGCTATATTGCGAGTAAAATAACACGTTGTGTAGGGAAATTGTAGGGTAGTGAATGTGAACCATATACTGCTTGTACAGAAAACAAGTGCTACCATATCTGAAGAGTCGATGTTTTCGTGTCGATGAAGTGCGTGTCGCTGTAATGACAGTTCGATGAATAGATATGGACCCATATATATATATATATATATATATATATCTACAGGTATGAGATTTACACATCCACAGACAGGGGCAATGGTTGACTGTAAGTTTTACGCAGATTACAAAACTAGGAATATAGTCTACTTTAGTTTCTGTGAGGTTTGTTGTGTATTTTATATAGGTAAAACTAATTGTTCATTGAGGGAACATATCTGACAACATTTGGGAAACATCAGGAATAATAGGAATAGCAATGCTTTAACACGTCATGTTAAAATCAGTGGGCTCCAACATAAGTTTAAGTTTTTTGTATTAGAAAGCATGAAGGATACTATTAGAGGGGGGATATTAAGAATAAGACTGAGTTGGCTGAACAATGATGGATTCTATTTTTGAATGCAGTGAAGGCACCTGGTATTACTGATACGGTATCTCTTTAATCTTTGTTACATGCACATGTACTCCCCCATTGAAGCTTTTTATTCTGAGATGTGGGAGTTATATTTTGTATATGATATTTTTATATACTGTTTTTGCAATGCTTTGATACAATGCTTTTGAATACGTATATGTGCATCTTTAAGAGGGTTGCACTTTCAATTGGTATGATTAATTGGATGCTTTAAATATGGAGTAGATGCTGCTATCTGTGTGAGTCTGAAGAAGTGACAGTTAGGTCGCGAAAGCGCTTACTCTTTCTTCACCTTAAAGTTATTTTTGTCTTTAAGCCATGGTGATTCTGTTTTTCTTTTTTTTTTTTTTTGTATACTCGTCTCTGTACCTTTTGACAGAATTCTTATCCAGTATCCGGGTTCTTTTTTTAATAGTTCTCCCAGAAAAACCACCCACGTCTTAAAATAGATTAGCCTGTACACTATTCCACAAGCGAGTACTACCCTACATAGTGCCTACAAATAGCTCGCCAATGTGCTTTTCTAACATTTAAATGAAATTAATCTAATTAGTCTCATTTAACCTTACTTGTGCACTTCTCTATCTTATATTTCAAATACTAGGTATTATGGAAAGTTAACCAAATTGTTTTCTTTTTTGTTGTTAGCCCGTTAGCACTTAGTTTTCTCAGGTGGTGCAGGAACTACCTTATACCCACAGACAATGAACTTTTACTTAATACAGACAACTGTGTCTGTGACACATGCAAAGATATAACTAATTTGGAGGTATTGCTCTCACCTAAAACCACCCATAGTGAGCTTCATACCCTCTCACCTTCACCATCACCTCTGTCACATTCTCAATGAAATCACATTAAAATGTCACATGCTGAGGCCATTATAATCTCTGTCAAAGCCTCCTAAAACTAAGGAAAGATCTCAGAGCAAAGTCTCAAGCTTATCTTCTCCATTCACATCTAAAAGATTGTCACCAAGAGTCAGTTTGCTCCCAATTTTGTACTTCCAGACACTCTGTTAACAAAAATGTCTTAGTGATTGTTGACTTTAATGTTAGGCATACAGAATCTGCATTTAGAACGCTGAACAAATCAATCACCTTTTGGGTGACAGGATCTCGGTTGTTGCAAGGCCCTAAATACCTTTTCCCTCACCAAGTATGACTATGACAACCATGCATGTGACAAATGCGGGAAAGACTGTGGCCCTAAGTGGAACCTTTCCTTCACCAAGAAGGACGGCTAGGTTCAAAGAAAAGATAATTGGCTTCAACATGTGACTGAATAGACATTTTGTCATTCTAGGGAGAGCAGTATGCTTCTGCATGGGATGAGATGATACACAGTACAGCCTCATTTGCAAAAGAAAGTGTGCACTTCTTGTTCAAAGGCTTCTGCATGTTGGCTATATCCTTTGCTACCCCGTAGTATCTTTCTTTAGGCAGAGTCCAGTTAATGAACATTTTTGGCAACACAACTGGATGCTCAATGAATAGTTTCAAACATGCCCGAACCAAGTCTATCCTTAAATTATTTAACCTAAGCTTAGCCACAGGATTTCTTCCTGAATTATGGTGCATCACAGTGGTGACACCCCATCAAAATGGTATTCTGCGAATGATCAGAATGATATTCTGCGAATGATGAAAACTTTCCTAGGGTAAGGAAGCAATTGGCCAAAATCACATCTCTGCCCTTTTCCCCACTGTAGTGCGATCTTGGAGTTGGTATATTTAGTTGGGGGTGGGGGTGGAGCCACCCACTTTGGTGGGTTTGATTTGGTGTGATGTGTGTTGTGGTGTTGTAGTGTCCAAGTAATTACTTACCCTAGTAAAATTTTGGATGTTTGCTGAAGTGAGTTTTGCTGTTTCATTGTCAATGAATACAGGTTCAAAGTAAGTAGATTATCTAATATACATCCTATTGGGTGTTATTGTCTTCAGCCCTTCTGACACCTGTACTATTAAGGAAGAACTTACCCTAGTTTATGGTTGGTGTTCTGAAAACTGATTAAAATTAAATGTGAAGGAGCGTATGTTTCATTTGGTGAACAACCCCACACTCAACTTATAGTATAGGCAATGCTCCAGTGAAAAATGAAAACATAGACAGGGATCTGAGTACCTAGGCTGACAGTTCCCTGTCCTTAGATCATCATGCAGCAATTATATTTGGACAGTTCTTCTACTTAGGACAACTAATAACCAAGGGCATGTCATCTACATCTAAACTGGCATCATTCTCTTACATTCAGCATGATTACACCAGTTTGAGAACATAATGCCCCATTCTGGATGTACCTAACTTGACATATTAAGCAACTACAGAAGTCTCAGAGAATCCTCTCTAAGAAGATTTCAGGCTTAAAGACCTTGAGCTACAAAGAGAGGCTCATTATCTTATCTAGAATGGTAACCTGTGCCTTGAATATTGTGCCATTGCAGATCTTGTAATCCTTGATCTTGTATATTTCTGCAAGTCTAATAGCTTAGAAAACACCAGAACCAGCGACCTAAATCTTCATATAAATAGAATGCAATGGAGTGAGACAGAATCATTACAGATTGGCTTTCTCATCTTTAAGAATAAGCTTTCCCAGCAGGTTCTTTATTTTGTATCTGTCCTTTATTGACAAGGTTAGTCTTACTAGGCTTATGGCTTCTTTTCAGCATAGACCTGATATGGCATTTCTGCTAGGAGGTGAAATTTGTCTAGGGCATCAAGGAAATGTAACTACTCTTTATAGGTTCATAGGTTCATAGGTTCGTACTAGGCTATCTGCCCTAGGGCATTTATAAGCCTAGCCAGAGTGTATGTGGCTTACACCACCCCTTAGGATGAGAATACTACGCCCTTTTAGGGTTTAGTTTACTATGCCTCTGTCTAGTAGTGACACAGAGATGACCCCCGGGGTAAACCTATGATCTCCCATCCACTCGTCGAGATTTCTCTTGAATAGAGTCAGTGAGGGGCTCTGCCTAACATGGACTGGGATTCTGTTCCAGAGTGTAGGGAGCCTCTGGGTTATGAATCTGTCCCTCCAGCACGTTCTATTTATTTCTGTGTTGAGGTTTAAGTCACTTGTTCTCGTGGCTCTGATGGATTTGGATTTTCTGAGGTGGAGCATGTCCATTAATTCAGGATTGGACATGGCCTTGTACGTCAGGCACAGATCACCTCTGAATAGGTGGTATGCGACTGAATAGAGCTGGAGTTTTTTCAGTCGGGCAGCATATGACATATGTTTAAGACCCTTTATCCTCTTGGTGAGGAACTTTTGGGGTCTTTCCAACTGCTGCAGGTGTCGGGTGAGATACATCCCAAACGGGGCATTGTACTCAATCATTGGCCTGATAAGAGAAGAGTACAGGGGCACAATGACCTCTCTTGATCTAGATGTGAAACCCTTCATGATAAGGTGGGCAATATAGCAATGTGAGTGTCAAATGAGAGGTTACTGTCAACCTGGGTCCCTAGGTCCCTGATTACCTCTTCCATACTTAATGGATTACCACCTATGTGGTAATTTGTCAGTACCTTGTTTTTCCCAAAGGGTATGACTATACATTTTTTGGTGTTCAGCTTAAGGCCATGGCTGTGGCACCAATTATCCGTTTCTATGAGGCCTCTCTGAAGGATGTTTGTGTCCGCTGGAGTATCAATTATGGTGCCCAGTTTGCAGTCATCTGCGAACTTTGTCAGCCACAATCCTCCTATGTTTGCCTGTACCTCGGAAAAATAAATGCCGAACAAGAGGGGTCCCTGTGGGACACCGCTTGTGACTGGCTTAGAGTCTGACATTGCTCCAGCAGCTCTGACCCTGTGGGTTCTGTCCTTGAGCCAGTTTGCAACCCATCTTGTGATATATGGGTTTACATTTAAGCTGGTGAGTTTGTCTATGATGCCCAAGTGGGGTATTATGTCAAAGGCTTTTGCAAGGTCAAGGTAGGCTGTGTGAACTGCCTTACCCTCATCAATGGCCTTAGTTACTGTTTCAAAAAAGTCGACCAAGTTCAAAAGGCAGGATCTGCCCTTGACAAAGCCAAATTGGGTAGGATCCAATGTCTGTAGGTCCCCAATGTCTTTGTTTATGAGTTCCATAATGATCCTCTCCATAGCTTTGCAGACCAGGCTCATCAAGCTTATGGGGCGGTAATTTCCAGGGTCCATAGAAGCACCGCCTTTGTGAAGTGGGACCACTGTTGCCTTACGCCACTCTTTGGGTATGTATCCTGTAGTAAGGCTAAGATTAAACAGCAGCCTTATGTGTGGGTTTAGTTCCTCTTGGAGTTCATGTAGCACACAGCGCGGGACACCATCCGGTCCCATTGATGCTGTGTTTTAGTTTTAGAGAGCGGCTCTCACCTGGGCATCTGAGATGTTAGGAGGCTACACTCTGCTGGGATAGTTATTTCTCCTTTTGGGGGAGGGAGGAGAAATTTGCACTGAACCTGTCTGCCAGAATGTTGGCAATGTCAGTGGGTTCAGTGTATTTTGTGTCATTTTGGACTAACTCTGAGCATATCTGGGAGTTTCCACCCAGGTTTCTAACATAGCTAAAGAAGGCCTTGTGATTGTCTTTTGTGTCTTTTGCGATTTTTCTCTCAAAATTGGCCTTGGATAATTTTATGAGTGATCGTAGTTATTTGCTAGTACTGATCAGAGATGCCTTCCCTTTTAGGGATTTTGCTCTGTCATGTAGTAGCTTCCTCCTCCTGTTGTAAAGTTTGTTTATGGCTGGGGTCCACCAGACCGGGCGCCTGCCTTTGGGGGAATGGGTCTTGGTTTTATTTGGGATTGCATGATCCATGCATTCTTGAAGGTGCCCATAGAAGGCATTTGCAAAGGATTCAGCAGTGTGGGTCGTGGTTTCCACTGGCCCAGGGGCCTTGAAAGATACCACTTCAGTCTTAAGAAGTGTGAAGTTTGCTTTTGAGAAGTTCTTCACTGTGGTCTTTTGTGCAGGAGGTGGGGGCGGGATGTGGATTTCCAGTGAGATTAATTTATGGTCTGATCTTACCAAGGAGGGATGTACTTCCGGTGTGGAGCATTTTGTCCCCATGTTTGTGATGATCAGGTCTAGTATATTATCTCCTCTTGTGGGAATGGTGACTAGTTGTTCCATTGCATTTGAGTTTATGAATTCTAGGAACCTTTGGGCTAGGGTGTTGGGGCTTGAGTAATGTTCCCAGTCTATGTTTGGGTAGTTGAAGTCTCCCAAAATGATGGTATTTGGAGAGACATTCATACTCTCCAGTGTCTTCAGGAAGGCTGTGTGGGGTTCCTGAGTTTGAGAGGGTGGTCTGTAGCATGCTACAAACTGTAAGGCAGTTTTGCCTATGGTTAGTTGCACCTGGATAGTCTCCGATGCTTCGTGCGTTGCCACTAACCTGGAGGTGTGGGTATCTTTGATGAAAATGGATACTCCCCTCCTTTTGTGGTTCGTCCAAGTTTTGGGGCCGGAAAGCATGATATGAGGTAAAACCTGATAGTGCTGGGGTGCTCTCAGGAGCCTTGAACCAGGTTTTAGTCACTGCACAGACATTGATGTTCTCCATACTGAGGAGGGCTTCAAGGGCGTGCATCTTGAGGTTTAGACTTCTGGCATTGAGCAGCATTACCCTTAGTTTTTTCCACTTGTGTTTTCTAGGGAGGTAGATTTGTCATTTGAGCCTTGCCTAAAAAAGGCACTATGGGGGTGGCAAGAGCCTTGGCCAATATCCGGAAGCCCAGGGGTGACAGGTGCAAGCCATCCCTTGCGAAGCAGCGTGGCTTGTCAAGCATGTCATCCCAAGCAGACAGACATTGGATCCCCTTAGAATGACACCAGTAATTAAGCCAATTGTTAAAACTGATCATTTTGTCTTTGTACTGTGGCATCATTCTTGGTGAGGGTAAGATGCTGCTCAGGGTCAGGGTCATACCGGCCTGGGCTACATAATCAGAGAGCTCCTCTATGTCTCTTTTCATGTAGTCCAGGGAGGTACATCTCAGGTCGTTCACACAGGCATGTACAATGACTGAGTCATATTTGTACTTGCTGTGGAGTGACCTGAGTGCTTGTGTTATGTGGCGGATTCTAGCTCCCAACAGGCAGCTTACTGTGACCCTCTCCTTGTTCAGTCTGGTGAGTGGGACATCAGTGTGCCTGACTATGGAGTCACCTATTACAAGTGTGTCTGGCATGTTGTTTGGCCTTAAGGGCTGTGACTGTTTATCACACTGACTTTGTGAACTATGTGTTGCATGTGCTATGTCTTGAGGTGGTGGTTGCTTGGGTGTCTGCTTTGTAGGCCTCTGTTGTTTTGGTAGATTTTTAATCAGCGCCTCCGAGTATGTTTTTGTGTGTTTATGTGTTTGGTTTGCAGTTGTGATAGTTCTATGTGAGACTGGGTTTGTGGTGTGCGTGGTTACCTTCTCCTCCTGACTGGTCTTGCCAGTACTGAATTGAGAGAGCTCAGCCTCCAGTTTGGCTATATAGTTGCATCTCTCGAATATATATTTGTATTTGTTGGGAGGAGGAGAGGGTTGTCTGTGTACATGAGGCAATTGTAAAATTGCCTCAAGATTCCCAGATTCACCAGCTGAACAGGAGAGGACGCCAGCAACTGACCCTTCGACATGCTAGAAATAGTGAAAAAGATTGCTGTGTAACTGAGTCAGAAAGGACCTATAGGGAAATGGGTACTCAACAGAATTTAGGTGAATGAAGTACTTTTGTTTGTTTAAGAGTGCTTTACCTGTATAAAAAATGCTTAAGGAGCAAGTGCTGAGCTTTTCAGATAGAGTATAGGCTGTTTAGATTGCAAGTAGAACAGTTCTAAGGGAAAAATTGAAGAGCAGACTTGGCGGAGCCAGAAAAAGTTTAGAAGTGAAGAAGCTCCAGCTCTATTCAGTAGCATACCGCCTGCTCAGAGGTGATTTGTACTAACACAGCCACGGGTCCATGTCCAAATTTGAATTGATGGACATCAAAAAAAAAAAAATCCACCAGAACCACACGAGCGCTAAGGGCTAACCTCTTCAACCTCTGCACAAATATGAATGGGACATGCTGGATTATAGATTCATAACACAGAGGTTACTCACAAACCTACAAAACATGTGAGACAGATGAGCCCTATTGGCACTGTTCAAGAAAAATCTCTGTGCATGATGCATAGATGTGAGATTCGGAGTCACAGTCCTCAGTCTCCCTACTAGACAGAGGTTAATAAATAATGGGGGTCTATTTATGTGTCACCCACATGAGTCACTACTAGATAGTAGGGGGGTATGAAAGCGTATGGCACTGTTAGCTTATCACTGCAGATAGCCGATAGCCGCCCTGCACTACTATATGAAACTATGAAACCTTGTTTAACCAAGTTTAACCTTGTTTAACCGGTGCTGCGCTATGCGCATGACTGCGCAAAGCCGTGCAAACGCGGATTTTAAGCAGTGAACTACAAAAGAGCTAGGAATTGTCCCAAACAACCAATTACTAACAGCTTCTTGTGCTGAGGTCACTTCCCCCAAGGATAGGTAGGCTGCTCAAGGCTCCCCACTCCCACTGGTGAGCAAAGAAACTTCCTTCTATCCAAGTAAGGTAATGGACAACACAGGAACTACACCACAGCCCAGAATACAGCAATGCCTGTATACTGGTCTAAACTAGTCGAGAAAGGCGGAAAAACAAGGATTATTTTTTGTTTTTGATTTTTTTTGTAGAAATACACAGAAAATGCAGAGACAGTGATAAATTAGTTACACAGGCTAGCACACTTTAGTGGGCAGCCTCCACAGTTCAATTAAACAAACAAACAAGCAAACTTTCGACTAAATTAGATTAAATGTAACTTTAAGTGCAGATTTTAAAATAAATGCAGTAATTAGTAAAAAAAACAGTTCAGGCTAGTTCAAAGTAAGCAGCAGAAGCTATTTTCAGTGAAAAAAAAGCAAAGATACTTAAATCCAGAAGGTAGTCGCTTTTTTGAGTTCCTTGCTGCTAGGACCACTCTGTAAACCCACGTGGAGCTTGTCTGAGCAGTATAGCCAGAAAAAAACACCCAGAGGCGGATTTTAAGCAGTGAACTACAAAAGAGGTAGGAATGGTCCCAAACAACCAATTACTAACAGCTTCTTGTGCTGAGGTCACTTCCCCCAAGGATAGGTAGGCTGCTCAAGGCTCCCCACTCCCACTGGTGAGCAAAGAAACTTCCTTCTATCCAAGTAAGGTAATGGACAACACAGGAACTACACCACAGCCCAGAATACAGCAATGCCTGTATACTGGTCTAAACTAGTCGAGAAAGGCGGGAAAACAAGGATTTTTTTTTGTTTTTTTGTTTTTTTTTTGTAGAAATACTCAGAAAATGCAGAGACAGTGATAAATTGGTTACACAGGCTAGCACACTTTAGTGGGCAGCCTCCACAGTTCAATTAAACAAACAAACAAGCAAACTTTCGACTAAATGTAACTTTAAGTGCAGATTTTAAAATAAATGCAGTAATCAGTAAAAAAACAGTTCAGGCTAGTTCAAAGTAAGCAGCAGAAGCTATTTTCAGTAAAAACAAAAGCAAAGATACTTAAATCCAGAAGGTAGTCGCTTTTTCGAGTTCCTTGCTGCTAGGACCACTCTGTAAACCCACGTGGAGCTTGTCTGAGCAGTATAGCCAGAAAAAAACACCCAGAGGCGGATTTTAAGCAGTGAACTACAAAAGAGCTAGGAATGGTCCCAAACAACCAATTACTAACAGCTTCTTGTGCTGAGGTCACTTCCCCCAAGGATAGGTAGGCTGCTCAAGGCTCCCCACTCCCACTGGTGAGCAAAGAAACTTCCTTCTATCCAAGTAAGGTAATGGACAACACAGGAACTACACCACAGCCCAGAATACAGCAATGCCTGTATACTGGTCTAAACTAGTCGAGAAAGGCGGGAAAACAAGGATTTTTTTTTTGTTTTTTTGTTTTTTTTGTAGAAATACACAGAAAATGCAGAGACAGTGATAAATTGGTTACACAGGCTAGCACACTTTAGTGGGCAGCCTCCACAGTTCAATTAAACAACAAGCAAACTTTCGACTAAATGTAACTTTAAGTGCAGATTTTAAAATAAATGCAGTAATCAGTAAAAAAACAGTTCAGGCTAGTTCAAAGTAAGCAGCAGAAGCTATTTTCAGTGAAAAAAAAGCAAAGATACTTAAATCCAGAAGGTAGTCGCTTTTTCGAGTTCCTTGCTGCTAGGACCACTCTGTAAACCCACGTGGAGCTTGTCTGAGCAGTATAGCCAGAAAAAAACGCCCAGAGGCAGATTTTAAGCAGTGAACTACAAAAGAGCTAGGAATGGTCCCAAACAACCAATTACTAACAGCTTCTTGTGCTGAGGTCACTTCCCCCAAGGATAGGTAGGCTGCTCAAGGCTCCCCACTCCCACTGGTGAGCAAAGAAACTTCCTTCTATCCAAGTAAGGTAATGGACAACACAGGAACTACACCACAGCCCAGAATACAGCAATGCCTGTATACTGGTCTAAACTAGTCGAGAAAGGCGGGAAAACAAGGATTTTTTTTTTGTTTTTTTTTTGTAGAAATACACAGAAAATGCAGAGACAGTGATAAATTAGTTACACAGGCTAGCACACTTTAGTGGGCAGCCTCCACAGTTCAATTAAACAAACAAACAAGCAAACTTTAGACTAAATTCGACTAAATGTAACTTTAAGTGCAGATTTTAAAATAAATGCAGTAATCAGTAAAAAAACAGTTCAGGCTAGTTCAAAGTAAGCAGCAGAAGCTATTTTCAGTGAAGAAAATAGCAAAGATACGTAAATCCAGAAGGTAGTCGCTTTTTCAAGTTCCTTGCTGCTAGGACCACTCTGTAAACCCACGTGGAGCTTGTCTGAGCAGTATAGCCAGAAAAAAATGCCCAGAGGCGGATTTTAAGCAGTGAACTATAAAAGAGCTAGGAATGGTCCCAAACAACCAATTACTAACAGCTTCTTGTGCTGAGGTCACTTCCCCCAAGGATAGGTAGGCTGCTCAAGGCTCCCCACTCCCACTGGTGAGCAAAGAAACTTCCTTCTATCCAAGTAAGGTAATGGACAACACAGGAACTACACCACAGCCCAGAATACAGCAATGCCTGTATACTTGCCTAAACTAGTCGAGAAAGGCAGGAAAACAAGGATTATTTATTTTTTTTTTTTTTTTTTTTGTAGAAATACACAGAAAATGCAGAGACAGTGATAAATTAGTTACACAGGCTAGCACACTTTAGTGGGCAGCCTCCACAGTTCAATTAAACAAACAAACAAGCAAACTTTCGACTAAATTAGACTAAATGTAGAGATGTTATATGGTGCCAGATGGCTCCTACAACAGCAAGGAAGAGGCCTAAGAGAAGCACCAACATGGAGGAGGAGAGAAACATTATGGAGAGTTTGGAGGTTGAAAATTAAAATTTGTTTGATATCAGAGTGCAGATAAAGATTCCTATGTGGTGAATGATACAGCTGAGCAGCATTTAGCTGCCTCAGTGGAGAATGAAGTAAGTGGATCTGTTGGAGCAGTTCAGATACCACAACGGGTGTCAGGAGGGCTTGCAGATGATGGTCTGTTGAAAACAGTCAAGCAGGATGATGCAGGTTTCATGGGGTGAGATGACATAACTTTTTTGCAAGTGCTGAGGTTGGTAGTGTAGACTAAGGACCAGTTGATGCTGCAGCAGTGAATGCAGCAATTAGAACTTATGTGACAGTGAAAGAAGGTAAAACAAGAAACCAGCAACAAACTGAGAAGTCTGGTTTTGTGGCAGCAGATAATACAGTAATGAAAACATATATAGCACTGACAACAGACAAAAAAGGAGAGGAGCAACTTACTGTAAGTAAAATTGTTTTCAAATAAAAGAATTGAAGACCAAGTGTGAGAATAAGAAAAAAATGACACTGTAATAGCAAGATATTATCTATGAGACAATTTGCTAACTTCTGGCTTTAAAAGTGCAAGAAATAATCTTTTATACATATAGGCACAGAAACATATTATAAATTAACATTTGAGACTGATGGACTGATGATAACATTTCTGGAACTGTGTAACAAAAAGGAGGACATTTGTCTGTGGAACAATTATTTGTTTTCTTTTTGTAACTTAAATGTTAAAAGAAATGTTATGTTTTAGTTTATAAGATGACCTGGAATAGCAGGATGTTAAAAAACGTATACAGGGTTTATGTGAAACTGTTGATAACACCATGAAAGTTAGAGATGAGAGGGACTGGAAGCTGTTTTGAAATGTGAGAATAACATGGCGAAACACTTGCCATATGTTATTTTTGTAGCTGGACACAGAAGGACATTAACATATGCTGGTCACCCCGAATCATGTTTCTTTTGTGTTTTTTATTTTTTTTTCTCATTTAAGGAACGATTATGACAAAATGCAATATAACCAGTGAGGGAAGAAAGGACATACAGCAAGAAGATATAGGGCTGAATGCATGCGTAAGCATAACGGACATTTTTGAATGTATTTTGAAGAGCTAACAGTAAATAATGAAAAAAGGGGAATGAGAACAGAACTTACTTGAGAAAGGACAACAAGAGGCTGGGGAGAGGGTAAACTAGATAAAGAAGAAACTGTAGAAGAAGGAAAAATATGTAGGGGAAAATCATTAGAGTGATTGCATGTAGGAAAATAAGTCAGGAGAAGGGATTGACACTAATATTTTTTTGAAATTCTATCCAGCGAAAAAATATGATTTTGAGGGGAGCATGGATTATTTGTTCATAAATCCAGGAAAAATATTCAACAGGGAAAAGAGTAAAAATGAAACAAAATTTAAAAAATCCCCCCAAACTTAAGAAAAATCAATAATTTAGAGGACTTTCAGGGAAACTGGAATGGTGTGATAAATGTAATATGGATATTATTCTGCTAGAGGATGTAAGATCCCTGACAAGTAAAGAAAGACTGGAAACAGAAAAATAGTGGGGTGGAAATATAATGAACTCAGGAAGTGAAAGTTATTCTGGATTGACTTAGTTATGTAAACAAAACAGTGCAAATACTAGATGTAACACTGGTAAACATAGGAATGTTAACTGTTGTGGATGTGAGGGGGTGAGATTAAGTTTGTAGAATTAAAGCATTGTTTACATATATAAGTGGCAATGAAAGAGAGAATCTGTTTCATCGGGTATTAGACTATGTGGTGGTTAACATGAAAATTATAATTGTGGGGGACTTTAACTTTGATTTAAGGGGAAGATGTAAAAAGAAAAGGAAAGATGTAAAAATACAGGAAGTGATAACGTGGTAAATTAACTGTGTGAAACAAAAGCCAATGGACTTATAGAAGGGGCACTTGTATGTAAAATTGATAATTTTGTAAATGTAATCATTTAATATTAGCAGTAGGCTTGGTGTTAGCAGATGATGGTACAGTTGTGACAGATTTTAGCAATATGGGTGGATAAGATGGAAGAAAGGAGTGTATTAAAACAGGAAAGGGAATAAATGAATAAATTACAAATTATGGGTTAAAATGGAGAGTAGGAAGTATAGCAGTTTTGGAAAGATCATATAACCATGAAATGCTTTTATAAAAAACAATGGACTGAACTTAAAAAGAGTTATAAAAAGTGTTTTCGCAGTGGCAGGATGATGTAAGAAAGGAAGAGAGAGTTAAGTATGGGAACATTTATAAAAAAAAATTATTAGAGAATTTATAGAATAATACAAGAAAGTATTATGACAAGGAAAAATAAATATATAGAAGCGATCAAGAAAAAATAATGCATTACTGATGAGGCAGATATATTATTTACAAGGGAAAAAGGGATGTGGTGTGTGCATATTTGGCTATAATAGTGCATATAATGACTATTGTAGTACAGAATGTAGAAAACAGGTATACGAGTATATGGATCTGAAATAAGAGAATGGAAAGGAAAGAAATTTCCAGAATGAGTTAATGAAGAATTGAAAAAGAAATTGCTACTGGTAAATTGGATGAAGTACTTGAAATGCATAAGAAATTAATGGATTGGCAAAGGCAGTATTTTGTAAATGTACTAAATGAATTGTTGAAGGAAGGTTTTGTTTCTGAAAGGTTAATTAGTGGGATATTCAAATTTATATGGAAGAAATATCACAGATTATAAAAGTTTTATGGTAATAATGCAAAACAGAATGGAAGGAAAGAAGTATGAGGGATATTATTAAAGAAATTACAGATGGCATATAAGGGAAGGGATGTGAAGAATTGTTATCAGTTGTTTCATGTTTGTAAGAATAAATTGCTTTGGAATTCCAATGAAGCCTATTAAATGTTTTAATGCTGTTTTGTTTTCTGACTTAGCTGAAGGTTTAAAGTTAGCTGCATCTGGACAGTGATTAAATTGAATGAATGAAATGCATTTGCAAGCTGGTGTGAGTCCATGTAATTCTTTTGCATATTCTGTGATTTCAGGAAGTTTGGATTGCTATAATTTTATTTACCTGTTAGCTGACTGAGCTCCCATATAGTGTAAGTCCCTCTTTCCAGGGGTGGCCAAAGAGCACAGATCTGGTTAAGTAGCTTGCTTAGATTGACTCAGTTTATAACCGGAGACTGAGAAAACTGAAACCATAACTACAGGATGAAAATCTTATTCAGCTTATACGCTCACTGCTGTACTGTCAGTTAAAGGAAAATGTTTCTAGACATTTCATAAACTATTACATTAAGCGTACAGTTTACTTATGTGCTATCATGGAGACACCCACTGTAATGCAATATGAGTTTGAGTAGGAAATCCCACAACTAAACATTTCTACGTCCTGATTAAGAAAACAAATTTGTCATTGCGGCACTTGTGGGCAGGGCTAGATTGAAAAAAGGGTTATAGCTCCAGGCCCACATATCTAAACCAGGCACTGCTGCCTCTGCTCTTAGTTTAGCCTGAAATCCTGTGCTGTTGTCTTAATGAATAAAAATGCTCCTTACAGTTCCTGGTCCAAGAGGCCAATATTGCAGCACTTGCAGTGGAACTAGAGCAGGTACACAATGTACAACTTGTATGAAGTAAGGCAGCATGATCTACTGACTGTGATGACAGTGAACCAGGAAACAGGAAATAGAAGGTTTGCAGTCCATGTGATCATTCCTTTTGTGAAATCTTTGAAACTGACTTCCATATGTTTCTGTTATGACTTCACTAAAAACAATGAGGTCATTGATTAGCATGACACTAAATCTAATGTCTTTCTAATCTTAATAAAACATGAATTTTGAACAGGGAACTCTGCTTGTCCTGGTAAAGCATTTCAAAAAACAAAATTTATTCAGTGACTTTACAGAATTAATTTGGGGATCGTTGGAATCCAAAGTCAGAATGTTGTGAAATATAAAACTGAACTCAAACCAAATTCCCTTAGGGTTGCCAAGTGACATTTATTTTCGACATGCTGCTGTGTACTGGATTTAGTGAGCTCTCAGTGATGCTTTTAATGTCTTCTTTTTACTGTACTGCTTACATGTTCATAAAAGCCGTCAAATAAGTTTTTCAGGCAAGATATTCCTTTTGTTTCTATTCTATTTGCTACTGTTGTTGCCATTGTTTACTAGTATGATCATGTTTATAAAGGAAGACATTAAAGAATAAGGATTATAAATAATAATAGTAATAATAATGATAAATAAATAAAAAGTACACATTTATGCTCAAATCGAAGAGAAAATCAAGCTGTGTTATTTTTATTATGTATTGTTAAAATACACACTACTTCCTTTTTTTCTTGTTTAAAGGAACTCACCATAATGACACTGAAGGAAGATTTTTAGTGTTATATTCCAACCTTGAGAGCTCCTTGCTAAATCAGTTGGTGTATTTTTTCTTTGGTTGTAATGGCTACATTTTAAGAGTATACAAATACTGTACGTTCAAGAGTAGATAAAAGGGAAGCCCTTTGGTGAACTATTTTATTACACTTCTTCCTTTTTGGCATTATCTTTAAGGGCAATTCACAAACATTTATTAGACTTTCAGGGTGGTTGTCTCCATGATTGAAGAAATGCAAATGACAGTTTATTAAGGGTCTATATTATCTTATCACCAGATGGCTTAGTGGTTAAGGTCTTTGCCTCTTATGCACAAGGTACAAGGTTCAATCATGACCTTTGACCAATGCCTGTTTGGAGTTTGCATGTTCTCCCTGTGTCTCCATGGGGTTTCTCCCATGTCCGAAAAACATGCTGAGTGGTTCCATCTCAAACCCTCCAATGAATGGAACTGTGGGCAGCAGCACAGACTCTACATGGTGCCCTATAGGGGGAAGAGTTGTACAAACCAACCGCTTTGGGCATCTACTGTGGTGTGCAATATCCTCAAGCTAGGAGAGCACGGATCACAGACTGTGCTCTGTGGTATGGCTAGCCACTCGACGGTGTAAAATATGGCTCTAGGTGATTCAGTCATGTTGACTAATGTCACCAAAAATGGGCATGGTTACTGGTGATAAGTGGGTCGAGTGCCTGGTCTACTCTGACTCATACCACAGACCTGCGCTAATGGTGGGAGGGGTATATGTGCCCCTATCGGCCAATGTGTACCTGCCATAAAGCCCAGCAGCCCTGGGTCAATGAGCTACTGGCTGGCTGGTGTGTAGTTGCCCAGCGTTGGATAGCTCTGTTGAGCGAAAGCTGGACTTAAAACCAACCAACCTGCCAAACATGAACTGAGAATTGCTACACTTAATGTAGGTTCACTGACAGGACGTAGCTTGGAAGTGGATGATATGATGATACTGAGGAGGCTGGACATCCTATCTATCTGAGATGGAAGGGCAGTGCAGCAAAGCCACTTGGCTTGGGATCCTGAGTCTACTACTCAGGTGGAGAGCATAGTGTAGGAATTGTGGTGAGAGAGAGGCTTCAGAAGGCAGTAAGAGATATCATCAGAATTAATGACAGACTCATAGCAGTCAGACTCCAGTGTAATGACAGGGCAGTATTCATAATCTCAGCCTATGCCCCACAGCAGGGTTGTGATAGTGAGCATTCAGACAGCAGTTGCAGGACCTACTAGATAAAGCAGGGGGACATGAATTGGTATTAATAATGGGTGACTTAAATGCACATATTGGGACAGACAGAACTGGATATAAGGACTGCCTGGGTGGGGCAACAGGAATAAAGAAGGAGAAGCCATTCTAGACTTCTGTCTGACAAATGGCTTGATATTAGCCAACACATGATTTAGAAAGAGAGACAGTCACAAGATCACATACAAGAGTAGTCAACATACAACTCAGGTAGACTTCCTCCTAGTAAGGAAAAGGCACTGGGGCAGAATCCATGATTGCGAAGTCATCCCCAGTGAAACAGTTGGCCCACAGCATAAATCACTGGTTGCCACAATCAACTGCAAGCAGTGGTCAGAGAAGGCTCTAAGTTCAACAGAGACGAGGCTGAAGACCGGGAAGTGGACTGGAGAGAAAGTACAACAGTTCAAGGAATTACTCAGGGCTTTAGCACTCCAAGAAGTGGAGGAAATAGGTGGAGTTGAAGAAGAATGGCAGCACCTAAAAACAGCATGTGTAAGGACTACAGAAAAGATATGTGGCCAAGCCAGGTATGGAAATAAGGTACATAAGGAAAGCTGGTGGTGGAATGCAGAAGTCCAGGAAGTTATCAAAAGAAAAAAAGGAGCGCAGGAAGACGTGGGAGACAGAAAAGACTGACCAGGCTAGTAAGGGCTACTGGTTGGCTAACAAAGAAGCTAAGAAAGAAATTGCAATAGCAAAGAATAGGGCATTGGAGGCACTGTACCAACCTCTGGAAAGGGACTCAGTAAGGAGCACAAAGAAACTATATCAGGTTGCAAGGCAAAGACAGAAAGATAAAGAAGATAGTCAGACACCTTTCATAAGAATGCCAGCAACAACATGCTCACCAGCCCAGAGGACATCAAAGGCAGATGGAAGGAGTATTTCCAGCAGATTCTGAATGAAGAAAACCCCACAGAAGCTGTACTGCACCAGAAACAGCCTACAATGAGAGAAGAGGAGCCCACCCTAGAAGGAGTAAGAACAGCACTAAGGAAGATGAAGTCAGGGAAAGCAGCAGGCTCAGATGAGGTCACAGCACATATGATAAAGATGCTGTGTGAGATAGTGGAGAAATGGCTCCTGAGGGTACTAATAGCAGTGTGGAGAGAAAGGCGTATCCCAGATGACTGGAGAATAAGCATACTTGTGCCAGTGTACAAGAACAACGAGGACATCCACAACTGTGGGCAGTACAGAGGCATCAAACTCCTATCACATTGCATGAAAGTTCTGGAGAGGGTGATTGATAAATGGTTATGCAGAGTAGTGGAATGTAAGATGGGAGATAGCAGTTTGGAATCAGATCTGGATGCAACACAAGTGACCTGATGTCTGCATCGATACAGATACTTGAGAAGAAGCTAGAGATGAGGAGAGAGTCCAACTGGGCATTCCTAGACTTGGAGAAAGCATATGACAAGGTCTGAAGAAAGCTGATCTGGCAGTACTGTGGTGGTTTGAAGTCCCAGAAGCATTGGTAGAATTAGTCCAGGCTAGTACAAGGACCCAGTGACTCAAGTACAAATAGTGTTCGGCCTCACAGAGGGATTCCTAGTGGAAGTGGGTGTACAGCAGGGTTCAGCTCTGAGCCCACTGCTGTTAATACTGGTGATGGACTACATTAGCAAACAGGTTGGAGGGGACAGATCAACAAAGCTGCTGTATGCAGAGGATGTGGCAGTACAGGCAGACTCTGAGCTAGAACTTCGGCAAAGGATACAGGAATGGAATGCAAAACTGAAAGCACATGGGATGAAACTAAGCACAGATAAGATGGTGGTAATGGCAGAAAATTGGGGAAATCAGGAGACGCTGAGAACAGAGATAGAAGGGAAGATAGTGGAACAGGTAAACAGCTTTAAGCATCTGGGAGGAGTAGTTGAGGAGAAAGGTAGTCTGAATGAAGAGGTTAAACCTAGAATTAGAGGGGCTGCAGCCAACTGGCATAGAGTATTAAGTGTAGTCTATGACAGAAGAATGCAAAAGAAGCTGAAAAGTAAGGTGTACAAGACAGTGGTGTGGCCAGTACTACTGTATGGTACAGAAACCTGGGCAGTAAAGGCAGAATAGTTGAAGAAGTTAGAGGTGATGGAAATTAAGTGCCTGAGAAAGGTGACAGGATGCATACTTTTGGACAGACGAAGAAATGAGGACATAAGAGCAGAAGCCAAAGTAGCTCCAATTTCAGAAAATATCAATGAAAATGGATTATGGTGGTTTGGACACGTGTAGAAAAGCAGAAAACAATCTGGTGAGGAAGATTTGGGACAGACAAGAAGAAGGTAAGAGGAAGCGAGGACATCCAGCAAAGAGGTGGACGGATAGTGTGAAAGATCTGCAACAGTCAGGCTTGAGTGTTGAAGAAGGCAGGAGTGTGGCACTGAATCGAGAGAGTTGCAACAGTTAACACGATACCCCGACTGCATGTAGAAAAATGGGAAAAGGGGGGCTGATGATGATGATTAGCTTATCGAAAACTGAATTCGCCGAACTGCATCTACATCGGAAATGCAGTTCAGTGAATTTGCTCTCACAACCCCTGCTAATTATATATACCAACTCCGAGATTGCACTACAGTGAGGAAAGGGCAAATTTTCCTATCCTTACTGTACCGCAGTTTCACTATTAGCAATTCGCTGAACTGCATTTCCAATGTAGATGCAGTTCAACAAATTCAGTTTTCGAGTACATGATATAGACCCATTTATTAATGTTTATTTATCTGACATATTACAATTGTAGTCACAGCTTTCAGAACAATTTGTGCTACGATACTTATAAAGTGTTTAGGATAATTAGCACAGGAATACATATCAATTATATATCTTCATTTGGCAGAAGAATTTCAAAACTCTGCCTTGAATGTCTCCTGATACACTTCTGTACCTTGGCCAGGCAAAATACCGGTTACCTCATTTTCAAGGGATGCTGTTGTCGAGAAGTCAGTCACAGCATTAGATAAATTACCAACAATTCATGAATGACCAAATGTAATTTATGTGCAGACTGTTAGCAGTGATAAAAGTGCACTGAGATAAAGTATATATTTTTTGAATGTTGTATATTTTACTTTTTTCAAATAAACCCTCAATTTCTTTTATTTTGACTACGTCATTATACCCTAGCCTTTCATAGCCATCTATTCCTTACATTCCAGTGAAGACACCAGGACAACCTAACTCTCTTCTTTTGGAAAAATACTTCTTTTCTTACCTATCCTCTATCAGTTTTCAGAATCGACCATCACGGAATCTCCTACTGCCCTGCAGCTTCTTGTTTCCTTCTTCATTGCTACGTTCCCGCTACCTGACATCTATGCTACTCTACAGCTTATCCTCTATTCTTCTCCTCCTACTGTGCCATCTTTTATCCTACCATGACTCAATAATGTATTGCAGCATCTCTCCAACTCTGTCCCAACTACCTATCCACACTTCCTGTTTACACTCTCCACACATTGCACCAAACCTATTTAGTATCGTCCCTCATCTTTATTTCAAATATAGGCTGATTAACCGCACTTCATCTCAAACCAAAACAAAATTAAGTGCAAGAATCCTCTCCAAAAAACAAGCATCCATAATTCCCCAATATATTAAAATCCTTCTAGGAGGAGATATACACCATAATCCTGGCCCCACCTATCACAATGAACACAAAGATAATTCTCTCCCACACACTTCTGTAACCTAACAACAACCAATCCACAGAACTGGTGGTCTAATTTTCGTTGCAATAAATGTTAGAAGCATAAGAAATAAAACTACTGAACCACATGCCTGGATTACCAAACATAAGACTGACATTCTTGCTGTAACTGAAACTTGGCTTAAGCCTAGCATAAACAACTCCAAAGTTATATCTCCTGACTATAATGTCATCCATAACAACTATATAAAGAGGAAAGGTGGTAGAATTGCTTTAATATTTTCCAACACCTACAATACTTCCCCTTTCAGCAAACCAATACCAAAATTCAATTCAGAAGAGCTTCTTATTACATTCCTCAAATAACCAATTATAAACAAATATGTATTACTGTCCTTTACATTCCTCTTTGTAACAATACATCTATACTGGAAGATTTCCTACATTTAATATTCATAACATTTCTACAAGAAAAAATAGTACTAGGTGATGTGAATGTCAATTGGTTGGACATAAACTCTAACTCCTCTACATCTAGCATGAACATATATGGTTTCACACAACTAATTAATAGTCCCACATAAAATAGGAAGACATAACATTCCCTAATTGACAGGATCCTAGTATCAGACCCTAATAAATACACCACCACAAGTACAATGTCAGACTCTGTCAGTGATCATCTCTCAATCTATATGACAATACATGTCACACTTCCAGTTCAATAGCATATTTATAAAACAACACTCAACCTTTTCAAGTTTAATGCAGAAATGTTCATTACTACACCATTATCTATTAACTGGAACTTCCTAAACATCCTTCGCTTAGACAAAGCTGCAAATTAATTCAGTACAACATTTCTAATTATCCTAAATAGCCTTGCATCTTCTAGAAGGAAGAGACTAAAAACAATGCAATTTGACTATCCAGAAACAGTAAAATGCTAGGGCAGGATAGAGAAAATGCATGGAAAAAAATATAAAACAATTCAATATTCTTGAAAACTTTAAAATGCTTTGCAATCATAATAAAAAGCAAATAAATGAAGACAAAAATATGCTATAATAACTTTCAGAATAATACTAAACAGAACTCTAAAAAATTTTGTGCATCCATTAAAGAAATCTTACATCCTGGCCAAAAATGCAACAAAACCCCTTTTCCAATAACTCACCACTCAAAACTGCAATACAATTTAACTATTATCTTATAGATAGTATAGCATCTCTAACCAAGGATTCCTCAACATCTAATCTCAACCCTGCCTAACAGCCACATATCACCACATCCACTTTCACCTTCAAACCTGTGCCCACATCCTATACAAAACTACTCAAACTTAAATTTTGCTCTTCTTCAGCTGATGACCTTCCAAGCGAGTACCTCAAAATAGCACCCAATAACATTGCCTATCCTGTCTCCATCCTTATAGATAAGTCCATCCACAAATCCCACATTCCTTTTCTCTGGAAAAAGTTACACATTATCCCTCTGTACAAAGGAGGAAATTTAACAGATATTACTAACTTTAGACTTATCTTAACTTATCCCCCCTGACCAAAATACTTGAAAAATATATTCAAAAACAATTGCTAGACTATCCCCTTCAGAAATAACTCATATGCCCTACATAACATGGCTTCTGTCTTTTCTATAGCACTAGCACTGCCCTTCTCACCTATATAGATACTGTCAGTAAAGCTAGAGATAATGGCAAACTAGTTTCTTCCTTATTTCTAGACATGTCTAAAGCTTCAACACAGTTTGTCACAGCAAACTTCCACATCAAATGTCCTCTCTAGGTCTCTGTCAGCCCAACTTTCTGTGGTTCAAAAGCTACTTGTCCAATAGGTATCAGTCAGTAAATGGCACTCCATGTTCTCTCCTTACCTACCAATTGCCACCGGTGTACCACAAGGCTCTATCCTTGGTCTCCACCTCTTTAACATTTCCACCAACACCCTGTATAAATCCACACAACAGGCAAACCTAATACAATACACAGATAATTCCACTCTCATTTGCACATCTGACAACAAGAAACACTCCAAAAATTATACGGGAAGCTTTAACAGCCACTAAAACATAGCTTTGTAACTCACAACTCATGCTCAGCCCAAAAAGACCAAACTTATTACTTTTTCCCCCCAAATCCCTCTCTCATGAAAAAATAAATTTAAAGTCCTCTCTTTTGATAATACAACCACTGACGTCACTTCTCATAGTAAATTATTCAGGGTGATGGTGGGTTATGAGATTATATTCAACCTGCATATACAAAATTGCATAACTGCTAACAGTCTGCACATAAATTACAAAAATTAAAACAAATAACACTATAACAAAGTTGTTAAATTTGCAGCAAATACTAATACTCCTTTCAGAGCCCACCATTATATAGCACTAAAAAACATAATTGATTAGAACTGTCTCATCAGCTAACATATACACAACGTCTTACACCTATAAAGTTATTCAGCATCCATTCATCTGTCCACACTGAAAAACACTCTACACAACTATGTTCCCAGTCGGTCATTGTAATCCAGTGGCCAAAACTCCTGATTGTCTACAAAACTATCAAATCTGATGGCCATTATCTATACTTGTACATAATTGCTAAGGCCTGGAACTCCTTGCCTGTATCCCATCAGGTTAATACCCTTCCTCCCATCTTTCAAAAACTTCCTAGCTAGAATCTGGCTCTGTTCTTGCTCAAAAACAGGAAAAGCTGTATCCCTAAATGTCAACAAATACCTTTCCATTCCTTACACCTCCTTACTCTCCTTTCTTTTTTAAAAAAAGTTTTTATTAGATTTTAACTAAACAAATTGATCATGACAATAATTGCACTCTCACTTCTTTACTGTTTTCCCTCACTTCATATTGCAGTTCCCATTTGTATTAGATTAACTTACCTTTAATTTCTCTACAAATGGTTTAACATTTCAATAAATATCAAGTGATTGTTATATAACTTGCATTCATTCTTAACCAATGTTGTTATATTATCACTAATTTGTTATAACTATTTAAACTGCAGATATTTTTGTTTCATTTATGAAAATTGTAAAATTATTATTCTTAA